>NW_015160871.1:220187-276676 GCF_001447785.1 Gekko japonicus
AACTTCTGCTGGTACTATCCACAATGGTCTTGCATCAAAGAAAAATCTTTTATATCTCGTCCACGTTACAAATAAGGCATTTCTCACAAAATGATGTCTGAAAAAATTATCAGCCTTATTTTTTTCTTACCAAAGGTATGCATGCCAACCAAATCTGCAATTATGTCCTTCCAAAGTAAGCAGTTTTTTGTCTTTCAGATTAACCCATTTTTCTAACCATACTATACAGACTGCATCATAATACAAGCGCAAATTTGGTAACTGCAATCCCCCTCTCTCTTTAGCATCACACATAATTTTCATCTTAATTCTAGGTTTCCTGCCCCCCCAAACAAATTTTGAGATTTCTCTCTGCCATCTATTCAATACATCAATCTTGGTCACAATAGGAATAGTTTGAAACAAAAACATCAATCGTGGTAATACATTCATTTTGACTACGGAGATTCTCCCCAAAAGCGATAAGTTCATAATATTCCACTTTTTAAAGTCTTGTGTTAGGATATTCCATAGCTTTTCATAGTTATTTTTATAAAGATCGATGTTTTTCATTGTTAATTCAATTCCCAGATACTTTGTTTTCTTCACCACTTCACACTGCACCAGGTCTTGTAAGTCCTTTTGTCTTTTTTTCGTCATATTCTTGCATAAAAGTTTAGTTTTGTTCTTGTTTATATAAAACCCTGCCAGCAGTCTAACTTCCCTTGGAGTTTTCATTCATCTTGCATATGCTGAATTCCTCCTGAATACTTGATCAAATTCCTTTATGATCTCTTCATCTTCCACTTGCATGTAATCTGCTAAAATCTTAGCCATTTTCCCAACAATGTCTTCGTCTTTTTCCTCAGGAATGTTGTGAAATCTCAATACATATGCTGCTTTATCGGCTTGGAGCCTAATCAATTCTTGTTCATATTCTTCTTGCTTCAAATCAAGTCTTCTTGTTTCATCTTCAATCCTTCTCGTCTTAAGGTCCATCTTATCTGTTTTCTCCTTCAATTCTACAATTTGTTTTGTATTTTCTGAGACAAGTGTTTGTATTGCTTGCAGCCTGCTCACAAATTTTTCCGTTATTTGCTCCACTTTTTCCATTGAAGTTTTGATAGGATCTACAGCCTCCATTACAGAGATTTGCACCAGAGACTGCAATTCCTTTTGGGCAGGAGCTGAAAATTTCAATATTGTAACTCCCCCCGCCCCTTGAGGCGATGCCTGGGGTGTTTTAACTTGCGTAGTTTTAATGTTAGGTTGGGTTGCCATCTTCAAGCGTAGTATAAGTGCTTTTATTTTTAAGTCTTACCAGCCTTTCCAGTCTGGCCCTCTGCCCAAACTGGTTATCTTTGTTTTAACTACTACTTCAGTTTTGACTTAATGCCCAGACCTTGCTTCTTTTGGCTGAATGCCTGGAAAATGTTTTGGTAAACAAATTCAAGGTCACTGATTTCCCCAGTACCTCAGAGGCTTGGGGGGGGGGATAGTTCTTTTCCATCAGCCCTTCAAAATTCTTTAAAGTTCTCTGACAGTCCTCCACACACACCCCACTAAAGTTTATACAGGGCTACCCCGTTAGGTTCCTGCCCTGGACCCCGTAGAGTCAAAAATAGTGTACGTTGCAACCAAATTTGGATTAGTAAGGGGGTGTTTGTTTTGCGTGAGGGCCCACTTATAAAGCTTAGTCCAGACTTTTTTTTTCTTTCAAATGCACACTTCATAAATTTATTGATAATGTCCAGAGACTCTGCCCAACTGCTCTGTCAAAAGTAAATCAGTATACCTCCACATAGTAGATGGCTGCTTAAGTAATGCCAGGAGGATCTTCACGCTTATCAGGCTGTCACATTAAAAAGAGTGCACAGAAACACCAGACACTCACATTTTCTTGCTTAGTCGCTGATCTCACACAATGCAGTAGCAACAGCTGCACGCACCTCTCAGTGCGTTCCGTTCTTCCAGGCAGCTTTAAGGCCAGCCTGGTTCTCCCAGCGAGTCGCCAGTGCACTGGGTAACTGGCTCAAGCCCCTTGCTCCCCACTGCACCTTCCCTGGGGCATGGGGTGGTCCCCGTTTTCCACAGAGGACCATTTATAAACCTGGAAGTGATCAATCACATGGAGCAATCCTCCTATGCGACCGCACTGCTGTGCTGCCCTGCAGCTCTCAGAAGTCAGTACTTTTTGGTGGCAGTGCCCAGTTGTGTAGGAATATTGGAGAAGTATATTTAAGGAGACAAATCGTATTTTGGGTTGTAAGTTTGAATGTAAACCTGGGATAGCAATGTTAAGTCTCCTACCAAGCAATCTTGAGAAATGGAAAAAGTATGCAATTAAAAATCTGTTGGTAGCAGCAAGGCAGTTTCCAGCACAGGCCTGGTAACAGTCGTCATTGCCACTTGCCATGCATGGACGAATGGGCACCCAAAGTCTGGCATGTGGTTCTAATGCACAAAATAACAATGTATAAGAAGGTCAGTGAAGGAAAAATTGGTTCTCAGGAATTGTTTCTTCAAATTTGGTCCTCATTTATTAAATATTGGAATAAACATAGACCAAAAGAGCAAGTAAAAGAAATAACTTTGAGATAGATCTGATTCATTGGATGTAATAAGTGGCAGATGGTGCAGTAGCTTAGGCAAAGTAGAATATAAAGTTTGAATGGGCATTTATGGTGCTTTCTCTGTATCTTTATTTCAACTTTTCTATGGCTGCGATCATACCCACAATTAGACCCGACATAGGCACAAATGCTGGCTGGATTTAAAGGGCTGGATCAGATAACAACATCTGGGAAGCACCCCGCAGCTGTTGACAACCCATTCTGCTCTGCTGCAGAAGCAGAGTTAAAAGACACCGGGGATAATCCGGTAGTAAATGGGTTGCGATGGGCCACAGATGGACTTTCCCCTGCCTGATCACTCCAGTGCACTCTCATGTGGTCGGGATGGTCTGATCAGGCCATCCTGACTCCGTGCCATTGTTTCCCCACACACACAGTATGCACATCATCGCAAACTCCATAGCAAGCCCTCGGTGCAGAGGTGCAATTCATCGATTCCTCATTTAAGCACATGAGAAACAAATGGCACAAAAAGAGAGAGAGACTCACCCGCTGTTGCATCTGATCACACACTGACAGGCTGCGCTTGCAGCATCAAAGGGAGGTGTGATCGTGCAACTGCAGGTCTATTTCCTCCGGAGGAAATAGCCTTGCTCCCCCTCCCATTTTATCTGGCGCATGTGACCACACCCTATGTGACTTTTTCTGCTAGATTCTGTAATTATTTATTTTTCTTGTAACTGTAATCATTGGATTGGATTGCTAAATAGACAAAAAGAAAAGAAAGTATACCTCCATCTCTCACACCAGAAATAATCCCAAAATCTATCAAGGCCAGGCCAACCCAATAGGGTTTCACCAGTGGCCTGCCTTGTTGTTTGGGGAAGTTAGCTATGCGGCAGCATAGGCCAGAGGGGTACAGGAATCGCACACCACTTGTATACTGTATACGGCACAGTAGGAAAACTCCTGATTCGAAGAGTAAATTAAATAGTGTTCATTAAAGCATTTCCCAAATCACAAACACACTAAGCATTCCAAAAGAGCAAGCAATACAGAATTAAGAAAGCAGAGGTGATTGATAGCAAATAGAGGGGTCAGTTACAGGGTGATACAACCTGTCCAGATGTGCAGGGGTCCATGGAGATCAGTTTATGACCCAAACCAGAAGATTAGGGGTGAACTGCCAGTTGGCATCAGGGGAAGACACACAATCTGAGGCCATGTGCTCTGACGGATATAGATTTTGGAAAACAATGCTAACTAATGGGAGGTCTTGAGGGGCTTGCCGCAGGTGAGACAAAAGATTACCTAGACCAATGATGAGCCTCAGGAGGTGTGGCATCCAGAGGGGCAAGCCCTAGGTGGGACCAGTGAGCTTTCAGAGGGGCACAGTCTAGCTATAATGGGATTAAGCCAGGTGCTGGAACAGAGTGGTCTGGTGTTTCCCTGGTGCCATAGGTATATAGGCGGGTTTCCAATTTGCCCTACTTGGGCAAACTAATTGGGAGGGCAGTGGCGACTCAGCTGCAGAGTTTCTTGGATGACACTTCCATATTAGACCCCTACCAGTCCAACTTCCAACCAGGCCACGGGGCGGAGACAGCACTGGTCGCCCTCACAGACAACCTGGATCAGGGCGGATCAGCAGTGTTGCTGCTGTTGGACCTTTCGGTGGCATTCAACATGGTCAATCAGTAAGCCTCACTGACGTTGGGATTCAGGGGTTTGCCTTGCAGTGGCTCTCCTCATTCCTACAAGGTTAGGGACAAAGGGTAGCACTAGGGGAACAGCTGTCCTGAAGGCACCTGCTAATCTGTGGAGTGCCGCAAGGAGTGGTACTTTCCCCAATGCTGTTCAACATCTGTATGCACCCCCTTGCCCAGATTGCCCGGAGGCATGGGTTGGGCTGTCACAAGTATGCGGATGACACCCAGCTCTATCTGTTGTTGGGCGGCCAGTCAGACTCTAGCCCAGGAGATCTGGACCTGGCGTTGAAGGCCGTGGCTGGCTAGCTTAAATTGAGCCGACCTAAATTGAATCCGACAAAGACGGAGGTCCTGTGCCTAATTCGGGGTGGGGTTAGGGATCCCACTCCTGTCCTTCGATGTGGCGCCACTGGTGCCAGCATCAGAGGTAAAGAGCTTGGGAGTGCTCCTGCATGCTTCTCTAGCGATGGAGGCCCAGGTAGCAGCCACTGCTAAGTCAGCCTTTTACCATCTTTGGCTAATCAGGCAGTTGGTTCCCTTCCTCGAATGCAACAACTTGGCGACAGTGATCCATGCTATGGTCACTTCAAGATTAGACTACTGTAACACTCTCTACATGGGGCTGCCCTTGACCCAAATCCGGAAGCTTCAGCTAGTGCAGAATGTGGCAGCCAGGCTGTTGATGGGACTCCCCATGTGGGAGCACATCTAGCCTGTGCTGAAAGCACTGCACTGGCTACCTATAGCATACTGAATTTGCTTCAGGGTGCTGGTGCTTACCTTTAAAGCCCTTTATGGTCAGGGCCCTACCTACCTTAGGGACCACCTTTCCCCACATGTTCCCCAGAGAGCACTACGGTCAGGGTTGCAAAATTGCCTGGCCCTCCCTGGCCCTAGGGACACCAGGCTAGTATCAACCAGGACCAGGGCTTTTTCTGTGGCAGCTCCAACTTGGTGGAATGAACTTCCAGAAGAGACCAGGGCCCCGTAAGACCTTGCACAGTTCCTCAGGGCTGCAAAAACAGGTAAGGAGCTGCATTTCATCATCTATGCCCTGTGCCAATGCTGTTTCTATCCTGGGCCCACTGAGAGTGGATCCCACCACTGAATGTAGGTTTCATATGCACTTTATCACAGCTGTACCACTATCACTATGTTAATTGGTTTTAATGACTATGTTGTGTATTTTATATTGATATTTATACTGTTGTTTTATCTATTGCTTTCTTATGTAAGCCAGCTTGAGCCTGCCTCGACGGGGAGGGCAGGGTAAAAAATCAAATAAATAAATAAATAAGAATGCAGATATCTTTGACAAATATATGGAGACAGGAATGAGAGGATTATTCCAAAGGCATTCCCTGTCATATAGGTGAAACAGGAGAGGGGGATGCAAACATGCAACATACTTCATTCATGACAATACACAGACCAGAGGCTCTTTGTCCCGGCCTGCCAGTACATTTGACAGACAAAAGACTTGCCCATTCTAGTCCTTTTTGGACTAAGCTGACAGGATAGACGTGGGGGGGGGTTGTTGCTTGTATGGAAGGTGCTTGGCAGTGCAGCCAGCCTGGAGAGTCTTCCCTTGGCCTGAGTTTTCTGGCCTCCCAGCAAAAGTCAAGCCCGGCTTCATGAGGCCACTGCGTGTGGAGGTTCAGAGGTAATTTTGGAGTGTGTGCGTGTCTCTCTCTTGAAAAACCACCCCAGGTTCAGGGCTGAGGAGGCTGGCTACACCAGAAGCTTCCTGGGGTGAAAGGATTTCCAGAGTTCCTGAACAGCTGGAACACTTGAAAGCGGAGTGCAGTTCCTCCTTCCCTGCTCCAGACTCTTGGGACTGCGGAGACAATGTTATGCCCCCCATAACTTTTTCTGTCCAATTGTGATCCATTTTTCTTACTCCATAAAAGCGAAGAGAGCAAAAGCAAGTTGTAATCAACAAGGGAACGGGAGCTGCAATTACCATTATAAAAAACCCATTATTTTGTCCTTCCCCTAACATAAGGAAATGCAAAGGGGAGATGGATTGAATTTTCACTGAATGCCACAGCAAAATAGCTTCAGCTGTCCCATTGTGCTTTTTTGATGTCATGGTATCATTGACTCATTTTATTATTTCTCACTCATAGTCACTGTACTTAACAGTGTGCTTGCGAAAAGCGTGTACTACAGTAGCCAGAAGCCCTGCTTTTCCCTGCAGTGAGGATTCTTGTAATTTGAGGGACTGAGGAGTCCTTTAGTAAGCTGGCTCCTTGGGCCTTGCCATTTGACACAGGAGGAGCGGGAAACTGGTCGATTCCACTTCTCTCTCCATCTCCAGGGAACTCCCTGATGCTTCATTTTCTTCTTATTCGCTCAAAGCCAAAGTGGGGTAGTGCTTAGAGGCTTGGACCCAAAGCAGATGCCTGTCATACACTTTCAGTCTCATCTACCTCCCAACATTGTTGCGAGGATAAAATGGAGGACAGGAGAATGATGAAAGTACTTTGGGTCCCCACTGGGGAGAAAGGCTGGGTATAAATGAAATAAGTAAATAAATAAATAAACTGGATATTCTGCCTTACCCCAGCACATTGGCTACCTCTTGCATTCTGCAAAAAGCCACAGGAAGGCCGAAGGGTGTTCTCCCAAAAAAAATATGAAGTATTTTACCATTTTAATTGTAAGCTGTCCTGAGCAAGACTCTGATGAGGTGGCACAGACATGTCCTAATCAATAAATCTGTTTGAATAAAATAAATGATGGGCTGGATCCAGATTAATATTTTTTGGTAGATTCATCTTGAATTCCGGAGCAGTTTTTACACCAACTTGTATTTGAAATGTCAAAACACCATCATCCTTTCCAGGGAATATTCCGTAGTAGATTCCACTAGAGTGGCATGGCTCCTTTTCATTTTAATCCCCACCTCCCCTTTCAAACTAGGCCAGGTCATAACATTCAGTTTTCCATTCATTCTCCTTCTTTCCTTTTGCCCTGAAATACGCTATCTCAAAGATCAAGCGATGAGGCATAGCAATGCCGCTAATCTTCCCATTATTCTTTCCCCACATTTCTCTGGATTTAGGCCAGTGAGGATGGAGGGGAAACTCTGATCAGTTATGCTCTGCTCATTTCCCAGAGATAATAAAGCAGCCTCAGAAATGGTGAACTGTGTCTTGAAGCAGCTTGGTAGTCAAAGCTAGAGTTGCACTGAATTAGTAAACATAGTTAGCCCTCTCCGAGGTTTGGAAAACCTCAGAATTAACAAATATTCTGTCACGGATTAGTCTTTTGAAGCCCTGGGACTCCTCGAGGATTCTCTGCTTTTGCTCCTCGCAAGCCAAAAAGCAAACCTTGCACCAGGAGCATTGCGAAAACAAAATAAAAGTAGCAGCAATATTTACTGTCATTCCAAGACAGATGAGGAAGTTCAGTGGAAAAGAGAAGGCCCTCAATTAGGAACTGTGGAAGAAGAAGAAAATACCATCAAAGAGAAATGTCACTGGCTTCCACCATTGTCCATCAATCATTACAGAGGCCCATAGATAATGTATGACACTGACCAATTCCCCCTGTGAATATTACTTATAATGGATTTTTGTTTTGGCCATCAAGTCACAGCCCACCTATGGTGACCCTATGAGGTTCCCAAGGCAAGAGACATTGAGAGGTAGTTTGCCATTGCCTGCCTCTTTGTAGAGACCCTGGGTTTCCTTGGTGGTCTCTCAGCGAACGACCAACCAGGGAAGATCCAGCTTAGCTTCCAAGATCTGATGAGAGAGGGCTAGCCTCGACTATCCAGGTCAGGGCCTCCTGGTACATACTTCGTTTAATCTTCTGTATAAAATACCATATGTGACAGTGTGCTGCTAATTTGGGGGGGGGCTGAAGAAAGTGGTTGTGTGTCTGTGCTAAGAAGCAATGCATGGTTAGCAATCAATTCACCCTCACCCCCAGCTGCATTAGGGAGCCAATAGCTTGGAAGGAATATTGAGAATCTGGACAGAACGGAAACAGAATTTTAGAAATGTACGATTTTATTTACATCATTTATATACCACCATCCCCCCCCCATGGGGACCCCCCAGAAGCTTTCATCATTCTCTTCTCCATTTTATCCTCACAACATTCCTGAGAGGTAGGTTAGGGTGAGAGTATGTGACAGGCCCAAGGTCACCCAGCAAACTTCCATGGCAGAGCAGAGATTCAAACCTGGGTCTCCCAGATCCACATGGATTAGAGTTTCTACACCACATGGGTGCTTTACAAAGACCCTTATGCTCACATGTGGATTCCGAGTCATAACTTTCTATCTGAAGTGTGGATGCATTTCTCGATTTGATACCAGACTTCCTGGCACTGCCTTTGCTGTAAAGTATCACCGAAATATTTCCTGGGAAGACTCTGTTCTCAAATGAGTTTGCAATCCATTCCCTACTAAACTTACAGTCAGACTGAGCCGTCAGAGTTCCCATTTCTGGCTGCCCTTCTGCTATCTGAACCGTATCTTACCACAAAAACAAGAAGAGATATTTCTGAAAATAAGGAGGAAACTGAAAAGGAAAAAAATATATATTAAGGGTTATATTTCACTGCATTTGTTCCCCACCAACTCTTTTTATCACCACAGCCATTTACTGCACAATAAGGAACAAGCTAAGAGGTGATAAAAGCCGCCCTATGGTTGCTAATATTTTAATGAGTTTTGTGAGCTCACCTCCAGTCTAGTTAATGTTGTAGTCTAGACTGCCTAAACTCATTTTCACTAGCTGAGGTCAACCGCTGCACAAGGTAGCAGGCAGTTTTAATGGTCTCTTCAACAGCTTAGGCTGATTCTCTAAAAAACCCCAAGGGTGTGCTTTTGGGGAATGATGAATAAACGAAAGGACGCCAATTTCAAGAGGAAGAATTATTAGGACAATATTGAAAATGGGATCTGTGGACCTGCGAGGCACCGAGCATCATTTTGCTGTGTAATTACAAGATCAAGGACGGTCCTGGGTTTCTATATGCTACAAAATAGGCATGTTAATAATTTATATACTGCTTGTGAGATTGTCATGATTTCTACTAGCTATTGCTGTGTATTATGTCTCATATATGTGCCAAGCGGGGAACCTGTTATTTGTATGAACTACCGCCAGCACTTTAGGATTTTATTATTTTATTTGCATCTGTATCGTAATTGTATTTGAACTGTTTTAAATGATTTTATGTGAATTTTATTGGTACCTACGTACCAGCTAATGTAAGCCGCCCGGAGCCTGTTCACGGGGAGGGCGAGGTATAAATTGAAAAAATAAAATATAAATAAATAAAATATTTTCTTATTAACATAGGGTAACTAAAACTTACCATATTTTGTAGCTGCCAGATAATCAAAATGGAATTTATAGAGAGCCTTAAAAGAGAATACAATCCGAGCCACACTAGATAGGACATGACGAGATCTGTAGATTCATGTCATGTTTTTGACGCCACATAATAGCATTGTAGAGGTGTCGAACTCATTTGTTACGAGGGCCGGATCTGACATGAATGTCACTTTGTTGGGTTGGGCCATGTGTGCCATAAAATATAATGACAGCTACTGGAGATACTTTACCACTGGCCATGACCCACTTCCCTCCTCAGCACCTAACCACCCTTCGCTTGATATGCACATGAAGTTTTGCACAGCACAGAGAGCTATTGCCTGACAATCACAGTACAACAACCAGAGACTCATGTGGTTCTTTGAAGACTAATGCATTTTAGAAGCTGTTGATAAGCTGGAGCATAAAGTGCTGCATTCCGTTGCTGCAGGTGCAGCAGCCAAAGACAGGTGGCCAAGTGGCATCAACCAGGGGAACCCAACAAGCCCTACCTTAAAGAAACTGCTACAGTCAACAGACCTTGGGGAGGGGATGTGTGAGGTAGCTGCACAATCCCAGACCCCCTTCATCTGTCAAAGTCCCAGTTGGTGTAGAAGTTAAGAGTGGCAGACTCTAATCTGGAGACCCGGGGTTGATTCCCCACTTCTCCCCCATGCAGCCAGCTGGGTAACCTTGGGTCAGTCACAGTTCTCTCAGAGCTGTTCTCCCAAGAGCTCTCAGAGCTCTCTCAGCCCCACCTGCCTCACAGGGTGTCTGTTGTGGGGAGAGGAAGGGAATGAGATTGTAAGCCAGTCTGAGACTCTGAGTGAGTTGTGGGGTACAAAATCCAATTATTCCTCTTCCTCTTCCTCTTCTACAACAAGCTTGAACCACAAGAGGAAAAGCGACACTCCCCAGCACCTCAAGCAGTCTTCAAGTGCTACCACTCTCCAAAGATGCCAGTTTCATTTTAATTGCCTTTTGCAGATTTTTATTTCCTGCCAGCTTCCCAGCACTATCCAACCACCCAACATATTACTCCCCATGGGCAAGCGCCCAGATGCACGTCCAGCACCCACCTCTGCCACGTGCAAACCCAGAGTGCTTTTCTGTATCCCTGATCCCCACCCCCTCCCTCTTCCATTCAGACTGTTACATAAGAGAGTGCTGGCATGCAGAGAGCCCAGGGAGGGTGTGTGTTTCGGCTTTGCCTCTTACTTAATCCTTAAGAGGAGCCGTGCACATTTGGGTCAGCGGGTTAGCAGGCTGATCCAATGTGGTTGGCCTCCTCTGCCCCCCACCCTTGGCATTTTGCATGTGTTGCGCCCCTTACAGAAGCTCCATTCAATGGTCTCCCAACATCGCATCTAGTGTTAACTTGCCACAGTGTGTGTGCAACCACTTGGTCACCTAGCCCTCAGATAGCTTCCCAGCAGCGAAACCTATTTTGCTTCCTGATTAGATCGCTCTGTGTGGTTAAAATCCTCATAAGAAAGGCTACATTCTCACACCATGGTGAGCTCCCATTTGGAAAGTGATGGTCTGTATTCACAGCCAGGGGAGTCTTGAGTGTCCTGCTGGGAAGAGAGCTGTCTGTCCCAATCACCAGCAACTGCCGGAAGGAGCTCTCAGGAGTAGCAATCAATCAATCGTTTATTTCAATACAAAATCAGCTCCGAAGAATCAGCAACAGTAATAAAAGAATAGAAGTAAAATACTGGGATGAAATAAAGGGATAAAAGGGTAAAGGGGACATGCAGCACGATGAGGACTGAACACTGAGCACAAATTAGGGGGTGGCAAAGAGGTACTTTCCTCCAGCCGAGAGGCTATTTCTGGGCTTCAGCCAGGCATTTGCGTACCCACATGGCTGAAGGCAAAATTTCACAACTTTACCTATTGTCTCCTGGGAAGAATCTGCAAGAAGGAGGGAGATGTATAGCTGTCCAGATCTTCCTGGCAAAGTTGACACAATTGGAGCTCTATATTGAGAGCAGATCTTGTTGTCAAATGGGCAGTGTAGCAGAACGTGTTCGATAGCCTTTACTTTCCCTACAGGACATGGGCAGAGCTGTTGAGAGAGTGAGACGCGATGGTATCTGCCTTCCAGGAGGGCTGAGGGTAGAACGTTAAAATGTGCAAGAGTAAGGATTTGCCAATATTTGGAGATTGTGATGGAAAGTGGCAAGATGGCGGCTGGCAACTAGATGCCTCTTGAATTTCACTCTGTTCTACTGTCAGGAGTAAGGGTGTCATGATGAATTAATTAATTGGTTAGATTAACAACAGGATCTACTAAACTTTCTTCCATTATACAGGTACCTCTGGAAAGGGCTGTCCTATTCACATTTCATATTCAGTAGCAAGCTTGTCAACAGTCATTCGCCTATGCTTAGTCAGAAGTGCCTCTAGGTGGCTGAGTAGAGAAGCCTTTGTCATTGAAAAGAGGTGTGCACCTTTTCTCCTTTCACACCAGTGGTGCCCCATAAATGCCTAACATAGGTATGCATGGGAAAGTGGGCTAACAACTGTTGCAGATTTCTTGTATTGAGATTGAGAGCTACTTACAAAAGGTCCCAAATCACAGCTTCCAAAACTTTCTAGGAGGGTTAAAACCCTAAACATAGCAGTCTAACCATAAATCCATTCTAGTCAGAACCACAGGACTGTGGCAGAGTGTGTGTGCTGTGGGCAGCAGCCATAGATTTAAGCATTTTGAGCTCCATCAGAATCAAGAATCCATATCCACAAATCAATAGCTCTTGAGCAGGTGTTTTGAGGCCTGCCTGCAGCCTCCACCTTTGGAAAATCGGCATTATTTTAAAAGGCGGCATTTGGATATTGAATATTTTATTCAGAATTGCTAGTCCCTGCTCTACATGAGACAATGTTTTCCTTTTCACCTCCCATCAAGAGACCGACGGCCTACTTCAGCACCATGGAAAGCGGCAGCCTAGCAGAATGACAGGTTGTGCCTACTTCAAGGCAAACCTATGCACTGCCACCACCTCCTAAAGATGGAAAGCCGTTCCACTACGTCATGACATCACCACTATGGCTACGAGGGTAGTCATAACATTCCCTGTGTGCTTATGTGGGCTAAGCAGAGGGCTGTTTGGTGTAATGATTTCAGTTAATTGCTTTGGTCCCTTTTAAATGTGTTGTTGCATGTAGCCGAGTTATAGAGTCTGCAGTTTGCAGTTAAGATAGTGAAGAATGTTTTGTTGAATATAGCAGATTTATAGGAGCATTTGGCAGTTTGAATTTAGTTGACTTACTGTTGAAGACTTCAGTAAAAGGAGGCTGTAGGTGAGAGCATTTGTTTGCATTTTTTATGGGCCTCTTCCTGTCTCTTTGTTCTGACCGAGAAACCGACCATTCTGCCCCATTCCACTTTAGTTGTGAGTCGTAGAGGTTTGTCTGCTAACAAACTTTAAATAAAAAACCCAACAGTTCCTGTTCTTCAGATCTGGATTAAATATGCCTTTTCGCTGTTTCCATCTACATCGTCACGGGTGAGTAAAATTTTTTCATGTTAATGTGTAGCATACAAACTGGTTTTTAAACTTAGCTGAACTGCAGGCTGTGGAAGTTTGGTAGTTCAGCAGTTCAAGACCCGTCTCTAGTTCCTGCTCCTGCCAACCTAGCAGTTCTAAAGCAAGAAATTGCAAGTAGATAAATAGGTACCACTTCAGTGGGAAGGTTACAGCGTTCTGTGCACCTTGGTGTTTAGTCATGCCGGCCACATGACCACGGAAACGTATTCGGACAGCGCTGGCTCTTCGGCTTGGAAACGGAGACTGAGTCACTCATTTTAATGTTTGAAAGTTAGGAGAGGTTGAGGTTCTATATGCTCCTTTTTGGTCATTTACATTTCTTGTGTCTATGTGACAGTTGTTAGATGCATTGCAGTATTACTCAGATTTAGTCATATGGAGTGCTTTTGCCTTACAGGTATGTGTGCTTCACTTGTTGCCCCTCTCAAAAAACCAAGACTTAAGAATGGTGCTGTACCTTCTGTATTCCCCAACTGCCCATCATATTTATCAAGAAAAGCTAATTGCTCTTAGTATTATTTGACAATTTATGCTCACATGCAAAGTGGGGATGACAGCCGTGTGATGAACCACATTTGTTGTTCTGTCATCTTTGATGCAAGCAGTGTGCTTTTAAGTGTCCTTTGAAAATTCTAGTCTATAAGGCTGGCTTTAATACTGAGCAGAAGAAGGGGATGTGCAGAACCCCCAGTTCCCTTCTGGATTTGTTGTGGCAAACTGATCTACCCCAAAAAATCTGAAATAGAGTGAGAATTCACAATACCATCATACAACAGACATCCACCACTTTCCCCTATTAAATTCTTGTAAAATAAACGAAACATACACTCAAATATGCTAGGGAAACTGAACTCAGTAACACTGTAAGCTAGTATGAAGTGTCTGGAATACTGCAGTGAAAGAATCAAGAGAATATCTTGTTGGGTACACGAGAAACTGCAAGTTAAAACACTTGTGACAGTAGCTGGAAACTGCAGAGCTCAGGGAATGTTATGCCTGCCTTTGATGACGTCACGACGTAGTGGAAGGGCCTTCTATATAGGTAGTGGCACTGCGCGCAGCTGCGTTCCTTTTCATGTTTCAGTTTCGTTTATTTTGAAACAAGATCAGCTCCATTTCTTTTAGGGGAAAACAGCTTGGAGGGCAAAAGAGTGGGCAGAGCTGATCAGTCTTAAAACTCCCCCCCCCCGCTATAACAACTATTTCACCTGCCAGCAGAAAACATAACATAGCGGTCAGAGTGTTGGACTGGCACTGGAGACTCAGTCCTGAGTTCAAATCCCTACCTGCCCTGAAGCTTACTGGGTGACCTTGGGCCAGTCATTCTGTCTCAGTCTAGCCTACCTCACTGGGTTTCTGTGAATATCAAGTAGAGGAGAGGAGATTCAAGTGGTTCCCCTGAGCTCCTTGGAGGAAGGGTGAGCTAAAATATACTAAATAAATAAAAGATGCCCAAATCAGGTGGCAGCGGCTACAAGCATGGATGGCTTCAAGAGGGAATTTGATAAACATATGGAGCAGAGATCCATCAGTGGCTATTAGCCACAAGGTATAGATAGGAACTCTCAATCTGGGGCAAGTGATGCTCTGTATTCTTGGTGCTTGGAGAGGGGTCAACAGTGGGAGGGCTTCTAGTGTCCTGGCCCCACTGGTGGACCTCCTGATGACACCTGGTATTTTTGGCCACTGTGTGACAGAGTGTTGGACTGGATGGGCCATTGGCTTCTCTTATGTTCTTATCTTATATATGGCATTCCATTATGCAATTCTTCCTGTTGCACTCTGAAGTGGTACAGTCCTAGGAAGCACTGGGTGAAGTAAGGATGCTGCAAACATGTACAGCATGCGAGCACCCCCTTGTTAACAGCTACCATCACTTGTGATCTGGGCCTTGGGTCTCTTTGCCTTGCCACCATCCAATGTCAGCAGCTGCTGAACAGCTTCACTGCTGTGCAGAGGCCGTGACACTGGAGTTTGTTGTCTCCTGTCTCACAGCTGCTTTTGCATCTTCTACTTGGCAGGCAAAAAAATCAATTCTCCTCCATGGTCATAGAAGGTTAGGTCAAGTTATTGAATGATGTAGGCAGGTGGAAGAAAAGTACGGCTTCCACAAGGATATCCAGAAAGGTACCTTCTTGAACCAATGCTGACAAACGTGGAATTAGACAAATACCAAATGGGATGATTTTTAAAAAGTGTTTCCTTGTAAACAAATGGCTAATTAGTCTGCTCAGTCACAGGCTCAAGTGGCTTGTGAACAATCCAGTTGCCTGACCAAAAAATAAAATAAAGAAACCCTCACTGCTTGTGACCAAACTGACATGAGTCAAATGGTAGGTAATTGAATATCCCTACTCTGAGCATGTCAATCAGTCCTTAAAAGGATTGGTCCCTAATGTGGCACCCATTTTCCCCTCCCCTAAAGCAAAGATGGGCTTCAGAAAGGCTCCAGGTGTGTCACCTTTGGGTCTGCAGGGAAAATCCACCCAGAAACAGGTAATTCTGTTTTAGGAGGATGCCTGGACTTGCAACCTCACAGTGTTTTGTGACTAGCACCAGTACCCCATGGGAACCATTTGGTGGTGGTGGTGGTGCTCACTCTGTTTCCAAAATAGTCAAGGCTCAAAAAGACAAGGGGGCTTCTGGTTTATATGATCCCACCGTCTACCCTGAGCTACTGATCCTGATTATTTGCTCATCGAAACTTGTAGGGTTCACTGCCATTACCTGGGGGGCTGCTGAACACTGCCCCAGCCACACAGGGATGGAGCTGGTTTCTGGACCAGCCCTGGGATTTATTAGCAAAGGTCTGGGATTGTAGACTTTGATAGGGTTCAATAACGACACAACACAACAGATTTCTTGTGAAGCTTACTGATCAGGCTTTTTGTCTCTCTCTGTCCCAACTGCTTCTCTGACTGCCTGTCATAAGTGCTTTATTCAGAGAAAAAGAGCAAACTCACACATTTTCTCCCCCCTGCCCTGTTCGGTGAAAATGTTACAAACAGTAAAAGACTTTAAACTAAAATCACAGTGTGTTTCACAGAATGTCCTTTCTCATAGCTCATATATTATCTTGCCCGAATGTTGCAAAGTCTGTGCTCTCAGTTATTCATTGTATTTAGCAGACTCATGCAGAATCAGAAAGACCTTGTGCGTTTTGCCAAGCCAATCTCCTGGCGAGAGTGTCCCGGTGAGAACTTGAGAACTCGTCCTGGTCTTGCCCCCCGGGATTCGTTCTCATATCCCACATGGGATATCTCCAGGCTTTACAGAGTTTCACCTTGTATGTTCAGAGGCCTTCGTCATAGCAGCAGCCAATGAAATCCATGGACCACCTGCCCCACTGGAGGCCTCCAACTAATTGCGAGTAGATAAATGGGTACCCACCCTTAGTAGGATGGGGGGCACCCTCCTTAGGTGTGGTGGGTGAAGATGGCGGTGGTGGCGGTGAGACATCGGCTCCAGTGCAGACGGAGACGGAGTGGCGATGTGATGGCGGCAGCAAGCAAACACGACTGGAGGGGCGATCCCTGGTGGCCAAGGAATGAAACATCGAGCGACTGCCGTCAAAAGATCGCGCGATGACGTCGAGCGTGGGCACAGCGGAGCCGGAATGGACGTTGCTGGGGCCGGAAGAAGGCGTGAGTCGCGCGCCCCAAAGCCAACCCACCCGAGCGCCGAAGTGAGCACCCCGCCGGAGACTGCCGAAGAAAAGACCTGAAGAGCCGAGCCGAGCGGGTTATAAAGTCGAAAGTTAAATAAAATTTAAAAAAAGAGGAGAGGAAGTTGGAAGCAGCTGGATACCATCTCAGCTGAGTCTGTTTGCTCCTCTGCTTGTAAGGAACATTGTTGCCCTGCAAGGAACTTATAAGGCATGGACTTATGAGCCATAGCTAACAACTGGACTGTGTGATAAATGTGCCAAGGGAATGGACTGTATGGTAACCACAAGCTGATGCCAACTGGTTGAATTGTAAACACACACCCAGCTGAGGGAAGCCTCCTCCCGAGATGATGTGCCAGACTAAGGAAGGATCCATGGGTTACCTGCCGCCTCTCACCTGCAGGGCAGCAGAGATGAGCCAAGCACCCTGGCCATGAACAGCACACAGAAGCCAGTAAAAGCATGCCATAGAGGAACGCTATGCCATGCATGGGAAATCTGAACATCTCTACAAAGACTCCATGAACAGAAACCTCTGTCAGCACGCAAGCAAATCTCCCCCCCACCTTTGCCAGATACTGCATGTATGCTGACCAGTATAACAAAAGAACTGCTTGCATACCTGCCAAGCCCATCACCCAGTGCGATCATTGGGCCATCAAGACTAACGACCCTGGTCACTTCTGCTATTGTCTTCTAGAGGTGCCACTGTTAGTAGTAATGGAATCAATATTGCCCAACCATTAAGCCCCCATCCTCCTGAAACCACTTTTTGCTTGAGCAACTTCCTGGGGACATGACGAGGGGTAGTGGTCAATGAAGCCCACCCCCAAATCCAAATAATGTATAAAAAGAGCAGGATCCTCCATGCTCTCTTTCCCCTCCTCCTCCTCCTCCTCCTCTATACCTGACCCCATCCTACCTTGCTGGCTCTCGGTGTAAGAGCTGCCCAGAGTCCCCTCACGTGTTCTGCCAGTTCAGAATACAACCCTTTCCCCCTTATAATCTCCCCTATTTTTCCCCTGTAAGGATTACTTCATCAAGTCAGGACAGGTCAGTATTGCCCAACCTACAAACTCCTGCTAATGCAAATGTTTCTGTACCCTTTCTGTCTATTTTTCTTAGTACTGTATTGCTTGAGTGTGTGACTGTGTTTATCTGTATGTATGCATATTCCCCAGTAAAGAAACCATTTCATTAAGATCTGGTCTCTGCGTCTATTTCTGGGATTACTGGAATAAATGGGACTCCTGTACACAAAGGTTATTGCTCCCTATTTGCCAATTGTCATTTAATATATTCAAATTCCCCATCTTTATTAAGAAATAGAGCAATCTGGCTAACAACATCACCTGGGTGTGGCTTGAGCTGAAAGCCCTTGGGAAAGCCTTAGAGGGTTCTTGGCCCGCATTAGCCAGCCCACTGAACCAGAGCCCACCCAGGATGTGCTCATTCCTATTAAATTGGCTGGTCTGCATTTGCGAAATGGCTGCAAGCCACATTGGGTCCTGTTGGGGGAGAAAAGCAGCATAGAACTGCTCAGAAAAATACAAAAATAACTGCATTGTTCATTGGCTGTCCTGGGCTGTCTGACTGCAGTGTTTCTATTCCCTAATCCTTGTTCAGTCTTGGCAGTAAAGGCAGACAATAGATAAAGAAATAAAGAAATAAAACGTTCAGAGAGGCCCAGCTGCCAGGAAGCAAGGTGGTGGGGTGGGGAGCTTGCTAGGTCACCTTGTAAATGCATGAGTGTTATGATGAAGAGAGCACGGGGCAGGTTTCTTGGTGGGCCGGAAGTTATTTGTTTTGCAGTCAGCCAAACCAACCTGATGTAAAACTAGGAAATCTGGACTATTTCTAGCGGAAACACCTTAGTGAGGGTGGAACTTCCCATGGGACAGGCTTTTGGATGGGAAAAGTAATGTGAAGAGAGGGAAATTGGGCATACCATGTAGTCTGGAGACTGGGCCTGGATGGACGTGGGGGACCCTGGCTGCTCTACGGACTGTCTCCTGCAGGGTGGTCTTCCATTTGTCTGCCCACAGTGACTGTCAGGATGACAAACGACTCCAGCGCCCGCTTTTGCTAGCTTTCATTTTCAGGGCAAGGCATGCGTTTTTCATTTCTCTCTTTCTACTTCAGTCTGTTACTTCTAATTACTAAAAGCATGTTATTCACACTCTTTTTTTGTATTCTAGCTGCTAGCGATTAGAAGAACAGAGTTTCTACATCCCAGCTGCTTTTTTTATTCTCCTTAATTCGCTTTTATGCTTATTCTTCTCCCAATTTGTTCTTTGACACTGACTCACACATTTATATGTTAATTCCAAACTATGCACTTCAGAAGAAAATAAAATGAAACAGAAAACACATTCACACACAGCTGAAACCACCAAATGTGGACATACTGCCAAAAGAAAGCAGGCAGATACTGGGTTAAAGGGAAAAAATAAACTCATTCATATATACATAAGGGGTTGAAATGGGTTCGAAAGTCATTGAAGGCAACCTCTTCTACATAAGCCAACAGTAGATTACATGCCACTCCTACTAAATCGACTTGAAAGAGGCTAGAGGTTGAAGGGGTAGTGGTGGTGTAGTGGTTAGAGAACTGGACCAGGATCTGGGAGGCCCAGGTTCAGATCTCCACTCTCCTGTGGAACCTGGCTGACTGGCCTCTGGCTCCTCCCACATTCTCACCCAACAGGGGGGTTGTGAGGACAGGATGGAAGGAAAATGATGTATGCTGCCCTGAATGCCTTAGAGGAAGGATGGGATAAAAATGTACTAAATATAATATTACCATTCTCATCTGGATTAAGATGAGGCTTGAGCAAATGAGCCACAAGGCAGCATCCAGTTACAGCAGACCCCCCCCCCCGAATGACCATAGGTGACTGCTTTGCATGTTGAAGACCATGGGCATCTTCTCCTTAAAAGGCTCTCAGGGAACAAGGCCGGGGAACAACGACTGCCCTGAGACCTTGCTGGTGGGGCCTGCTGGAGCAGCTTGGCCAAAGACCCGACTCTGTATAGGTCTGCTTCATGTGCCTTTCCATGGCAAGGCATTTGGCTGCTGTCATCTTCCATGCCCCAGAAACTGGCACATAAAGATCTGGAGCATCAAGGGGAGGGGGAAAAGAAGCCCTGTAGAATGGCTGTCCCTAAACTCTGTCGACAGGCCACGGAGATGGACAGGCCACTGATCTGGCTCAGCAGGGCAACGTGTGTGGGAGGAGGCCGAATGGCAGCGTGCAAGCTTGGAACACAAAGGCCAACAGAGATGAAGTTTTCTTGAAAGCGAGAATACAGCTGTCGATGTGTTATATATCTAGGACACACTGGCTTGAAGAGACATTTTACTGTTATGTCTCCAAAAAACTCTTTTCAGAATGTCTAGTATGGGTCACTGTTCTTTGGGCATAAATTAAATCAATAAGAAAATATACCTGACTAACGCACAGACACAATGGGCAGCCTCCTATAAGAACATGTAACTTCTGCTGTATCTGGAATCACAATCATTCCTGACTGCAGAGTTACAAAAGAATTTCATCTCCTGGAGGAACGCTACAAAGACAGGGTAGTAAAGCATGCAGAGATGCAGCAGGCAGCCTCCTCTGCTTGTATGTTGGGCTCAACAGAGCTTTTTATTATTTAAATTACCTATTTTCTCATAGCACCCTGACCTGGATAGCCCAGACTAGCCTGATCTCAGAAGCTAAGCAGGGTCAGCTGATCTCAGAAGCTAAGCAGTATTTTGGAAGGGAGACCTCCAAAGAATACCAGGGTTGTGATGCTGAGGCAGGCAATGGAAAACCACCTCTGAATATGTCTCTTGCCTTGAAAACCCCACCAAGGGTGGACAAAAGTCAGCTGTGATTTGAGGGCACTTTCCTCCACCACCATTTTCTCAGGGCACATTCAGAACTAATTCATGGCACATTTTAAACAGTCATGGGGTGGTTGTTGTTTAGAATATACAAAAAAGTATGACTTGGAAAGGTAGTGAACAGGAAAACTAATAAGTTCCTGCACCAGAAAAGTTGACCCAGCCATAAATATCACCATTTGGGCACAGAAAACAACTGATATTTTATTTCATTGCACCTCATCCAAGTGTTCTTATTTCTGGCAGGACACATCCTGCATATTTTACTAATGAAAGGAGCTCTTGAAGATAAGAGGGGTGTCATACTGCAAAGTGAAGATTGCTGCAGCAGAAACCGAAGGAACTCTCATTAATTTTCCACACAGTCAGCTTCTCTAATATGCATCAGGGAATCAACTGTTGCACGTCAAGGAACAGGAAGCCTAATTTTTCTACACTTGGCTGACTGTTCATGGCATATAATTCAAGTATAAGGCTAACAGTTTTTCCAATGGAGGGGGGGACTTAAATGGTGGTCACCTTTTAATGGCATGGGAATGAACTTTGACCGAAAGCCAATGAATGTTGCCCCCCACTGAGTTATTGGTTCTTCAACAATAGTAAAAGAAAGAAAAGGGTTTTCATTCTTGGCAGCAGTCATATCTCTTCTAGGATTGCCAGTCGTATCTCTTCTAGGATTGCCAGCTTCCAGGAGGAACAAAGTCCTGTCCCTTTAACAGAGGCTTTATGGGGTGTTATTGTTATCTGGTTATTTTACCTCTAGCCACAGAAAGCTCCAGCTGCACATTTCTACACATTAAGCCTCCCTTAAAGGCACAGGACACCTTTTCTCCCAGCCAGTTGGCAACCCTACTCTCATCCTCCACATTCACAATGAAGTGCTAGAATCAGCAAAATTCACATGGACAACACACCACAAGATGTGATTCAGCTCAGGAAGCCAAAACATCACATCCCACTTTGTAACAATTAACTGTAGAGTCATACTTGGCTTGCCTTGAACCCATGAACGGACTCCACCAAGTCATTAGAAGAAGAAGAGACTGGATTTATACCCTGCCCTTCACTACCCAAAGGAGTCTCAGAGCGGCTTACAATCTCCTTTCCTTTCCCCTTCCCACAGCAGATACCCTGTGAGGTGGGTGGGGCTGAGAGAACTCTTTTGAGAACAGCTGTGCCAGAACTATGGTTTGCCCAAGGTCATCCAGCAGCTGCCAGTGGAGGAGTGGGGAATTAAGGACTACTGTTTTTAGAGCCAAACTTAGAGAAGAGAACCACTGTGATGCAGTGGTTCAACTGCTGGACTAAGACCAGAGTGATCCAGGTTCAAACCCCTCCTTGGGAAACTTGCTGAATAACCTTGGGTTAGCCGCTCTCTCTTAACCTGACCTCACAGGTCTGTTGTAAGGATAAAATGGAGGAAAGGAGATCCTTGAAGGAAAGGCAGAATAAACATACGTGGACTAAAATAAAATTATCCAGACATACCTTTTAGGGAGCAATGCTACTGGCTTTTTAGACGCTTCATCTATGTATGCACAAGCAGCCACCTGAAAATCCGTGATACAGGGGAGGTGATCTCTCCATATGACAAGTGAACACAGTAAGTAACCAGAGGGAACCAGTCTACAGTTACCAACCAGCTATGGAAGCTGGGCCCTTCCAAGCAGCTTGATGCACATGCTTTAGCTGATGATCATGTTTACCTTTGTGCTGTGAAAGGCTTCACCTGCTAACATCTGCCCATCAAGTAGGGATGCCAGCCTCCAGGTGGGACCTGGGGACCCCCCAGAATTACAGCTCATCTCCAGACTAGAGATCAGTTCCCCTGGAGAAAATGGAGGCTTTAGAGGGTGAACTTTATAGCATTACACCCCAGTCTGAGACACAGGAACCTAGCCAGGGGGGAAAGTGGCATCCCAGTTGCCTCCACTTGGCAACTTTGTAAAAAAAACAACACAGAGTGGGTAAAGTGACCTTTTTTGCTGGACTTGCGAAATACAAAGCGATAACTGTGGCTCAGAATTTGTTGCCAGAGAGAATGGGGTGGCCAACAGGACTGGAGGAGGAAAAATTACCTGTCCCTTTAACAGAGAAATGTGGAAATGAGCAGTTGAAGTTTTTCGTCGCATGGAGCACCAACTGCTAAGTAACCTGCCACTAACTATTAAATGAACACAATATTGTTTCTCCAGAGAGAGAATAAAGCTGCCCTTAAATTATGGTGTTTTCTGTACAGCTGAGGATTAACTGCAGACCTCAAAGGGAAAAGGACTTTTATTTTATACAATCTTAATAACGATATTTAGCATTCATATAGCATTCTCAGTGTTCAAAGCACTGAATATATATATTAGCTTACAACTCTTACAACACCCCTTTAAAGTAGGCTTGTGTCAGCATCCTTTGTGTTCCAGGATGTGAAAGATTGGGTCCAGTCTGTGAGGCGAGGCAGTTTTAGGGTTGCCAGGTCTGCCCGGGCACTACCAGGGGACGGGGGTAGGGTTGCCAGATCCAGGTTAGGAAACTCCCGGAGCCTGAGGAGGATGGGGACCTCAGTGGGGCACAGTGCCCCAGAGCCCGCCAACCCAAGCATCCCCTTTCTCCAGCAGAACTGATCGCTGCCATCTGGAGATGAGCTGTAATTTTGGGGGTTCCCCAGGTCTCACCTGGAGGTTGGCACCCCCAGGCAGTATAGTAGTCTTGTCATCCACAAATGCCTATTGTCAAAGCCATCTAGCCAATCCCCAGCAGAGGCGAGTTTTAAAGCCGGGAGCTCCTCGCTTGTTCCCTCCGCCGCTCCGCCAGCCCCGCTCCTTTGAAGCCGCCAGGCATTCAGCCAGGGCTGCTCTCCCCTCGCTACGATCAGAAGAGCAGCACGCGCGCAACTTCAGGTTCCCGCCGAGTTGTCCCAGAGACCGCCGCCGCTGCCGCTGCCCTCATTAACGGCGTTCCTCCTGCGCTCATAGAGCAGCTCCACAAGATGGGGAAACAGTGTTGTGCTCTCCGCACTTTCGCAAGCAGGGAGAAGTGCCGGGGGAAGACTCTGACCCAAGGCGGTCTCCCCTGACAGACACCGGAGGCGACTTCTGGCATTTTTGGAGCATCTGCTTTGTTGACAAACAGAGAGGTGGAGGCACCGAGCCACTCCTGGAGGGCGGCAGATCAGCTCCCCTGCCTCAGACCCCAGAGGGAGAAATCTTCCTGCACCCCTCAAGGCACTTCAGTCAAGGCTGTCAGTTGCTCTCACCACCAGAATCCAAACTGTGCTTACTTTTCACAGAGATCCCCCTCTTCCTCCTTTTCCTTTCAGTTAAGGGGAACGATCTCTTCCAGTCCTCATAGGCTGCTGGAGCAACTCCATTTTTCCAGGGCCGGCCACTGAGAAGCATTCCCATCCCTTTTGCCGTACCTTCACACCACACGTGCCAAGCTCCTTACACTACACCTGCTTGGCTTTCCACTGAAGTTAGCCTAACACTGAGAACCATCAGTGGATGTATCAAACCCACTCCAACTTATTGGCTACCTCAGGGCCAGCCCGAGGGGTTTGTGCACCCTAGGTGAGGCCGCCTCATGGTGCCCCCCTCAGATGCCAACCTCTCGGTGGGGCCTAGACACCTCCCAGCTGGCCACCTGGGGGGGAGAGACAGAGTGACGCCACGTGCTGGGGCCCGGAGAGAGCACCTGCTGCCCTGGGCCTGGCCTGCCGGAGGAGGAGGGAGGAAGGGCCAGCCGGCAGGCGCGCACACTGCCCCCCCAGCCCGGTTGGTCGCTTCCTTGCACGCTCCTCTTTAGGCGGCAGCCTAAAGAGGCGGAGAAGCGCCCGGCCGTGTCTCCACGCGGGCGCGCTCGCCTTTCCTCCAAGGCAGAAGCGAGGGCAGGGGGTTGGGAGAGCCAGGTTGTGTCTCCTGGCCGCAGGGGCTCACTTCTGACCTGCCCCTCCTCCTCCTCCCATGGCCTCGAAAAGCGAGCGGGGAGGCTGCTGCCAGTCTCTGATCAGGCCAGAAGCCTCCTCCTCCTCTGGCGATCCTCATTCAAAGGGGGGGGGGAGTCCCTTCTGGACTTCTGTGGGTGCGGAGCGGGGGGGCAACCCTCCATCCTCCTGAACCTCCGCCCGGAGCTCGCTTCCCTGCCCCAAGTCCCCGCTCCAGCCGGGCCCAAGTTTGCTCCCCAACACACAGCGCCCGGGCAGAAGACACACTGTCAGCCCTCACAGAGGGACCTGGGGGGGGGGGTTTTGGCAGCACGGCACCTTCTTCCTCCGCCACCGCTGGGAAAAGGAAGAGGAGAGCCGGGAAAAGGAAGGGCAGCAAAAGTGAAACTTACTTTTCCTGGCTCTCCTCTTCCTTTTCCCAGTGGTGGCCGAGAAAGAAGGCACCTTGCTGCCGCTTCCCCATCCCTTCGTGAGGGCTGACAGCGCGTCTCTCTGTCAAGCGACTCCCTCCTCCCGGGCGCCTGCATGCCCGGGAAAAGGAAAGCAGCAGGAAGAGCTAGGGAAAAGGAAGGCTGCTCACACCGGGGCGATGGGGGCGGCTCCTCCTCCTGCTGGTGATGGTGCTGGTGCCGCGGTGGTGCCTGGCTCCATGGAGGGTGCTCCTCTGGCTCCTAGTGCCTGGAGCGCGCTGGGCTCCTGCAGGCTGTGCCACTGCCTCCCTCCCCCATGCTGGCCAGGTGTGCCGGCAGCGGCCCCTGCCTCTCCTTCCGTGCCCTAAGGGCCGGCTCACGCTCTAGGCGAGTGCCTAGCTCACCTAGCGGGTGAGCCGGCCCTGGGCTACCCACATTGTGTCACATCACCCCCCTGCATCTCTGAATGCCCGTCTTCATGAATATAGAAAGGTAACTGAAAACAGAGAGTTGCCAATCCACAAAGACATGGCTGGCATAGGCTTATCCAGATGAAGATCCCGACACCCAGCAATGAGATCTGCACAAATCCTGCAATCACAAAATTTTGATCTAGGGAATGAATGGCTGCAAACATGGATGCAATCAGTTTCACCCAATATCCATAACCTGATAAACACCAATGAGAAGCCTGCAGGATTTGACTTGCCTTGTAAATTATGGAAGGTGGCTAATAGAATACGAACAGGCTTTGGCAGTTGTGCAGAGCTGCTGTTTAAATGGGGTAAAATACCAGGAGCTGAATGCAGTTGTGCTGCAGCCCGCTAAACTATTTTCTATCTGTCACAGGAATGTGAGCATCGTGCTTTCCAGGGGGATGTGACAGAGCTCTTTTAACTCTCCCAAACTGCAATTGAATGGATTGAAAATTTGGATATTAGTATTTAGGGGGATTGCCCAATTGATTTGCATTCCCACTGTATCAACTTGGTTACCTATTTTATATTATTATATGTTTCCTGTATGTAACTCTGCCATACGATAAAAATTAATAGCCTATACCTAGGCATCTCCTTCCAATTTGGAGTTTTTATTTCCAAAAGGCTATTCAGTTGGAGGCAACTGCTGCCTTTCTATGTTTGTTTAGTTCAGTTTATTTGTTATATCCCCAGCCCAATTACAAACAATACAAAAAGGGTACCAATAATATATATAAAATATTTAAATATAAAACTGCGTTTAATCTGCAAATGTTAATTACAAAATTACTAAAACACTAAATTTCTACCATACTCTATCAACTGTTATTCAACTGTTGAATAAGTATTATAGGGGTTATACAATTCTACTTCCTATCTCCTAATCAGGGGTCATTTCGTAGAAAACGAGGTGCAGGAGCTCATTAGCATAATTCATTAGCATAACTTATTTGCATATGCCACACACCCTGACATCACTGGAAGTGTGTCAGAAGGCCCCACTGGTGGACCTCCTGTCCAAGTATCCGTGGTACCTCCTTGTAACAGGATGAATAATTTTTACTCTGATGGTTTCATAAAATGTACAGTGGAGTAAAATATGTTCAATTGTTTCGACTTTCCCTGAACCGCATGGGCATAGTCGCTCAGACAAATGTACCTTTTTATACCGGCCTTCTAACACCGCCAAAGGATAGATGTTACATCGTGCCAGGGAGTATGCCCTGCGGTGAGCGGGAATCTCTAATAGTGATAAATACAATGCGGGAGCAACTATATATTGTTTCCTTTGGGGCCAAAAAAGTTGACACTTTAGCAATATCACTTTGCCTTTCAGTGTCATATATTCTTTGTTTAACAATAGCCCTAGCTTGTTCTAATGGCATTATCTGTAGCGACTCAAAAGAGAAGCCAAGCAGATGTATCTTATGGTGTACAGCACTAAGCCAATTAGAGCAACAGCTGTCTGTCAGAATTAGAGCAGTGATATCAGATGGTCTGTGGCATAACCTTAGCCAAGCATTTATGGAGGCCAAAATTATCTTGGCCTCCAATCTGATCAGCCCAGTTTCTAGTCGTAAACTGGCGTTGGAAGCACTAGTTGAGAAACCAAACATCTTAAAAATTTAGACTGTATCTTTTCCAGGGGTGCAAAACTTGAGGAGGGTGGGCCCAGCATAGTGCCGTATAGCAACTGTGGTATTGTTTTAGCTGAATATAGTTTAAGCCCGACTGGTATAAAATGACCCCCTTTTGTTGAAATAAATTTGATAATACTATTTGCGGTCTTCCATCCCATATTTGCCACAAATTCATGATGGTCATTTCTTGACCCTGTAGGTTGAAACATGACCCCTAGATATTTGAAAGATGAAACCTGCTCTAGGCTATGGCCCTTTATGCTCCACGTCCCTAATTTGGGCCTCTTTCGAAAGGACATCACTTTGGTCTTCTGATAGTTGATTTCTATTAAGTTGGAATTGTCTTTCTATGTGGAGAAATGAAAACGGGGGCCCTTGCTCCATAACCATTTGCTGGGTACTTAGCACAGAATGCACATAGACTGGACGCTGCCAGTTAAAACTGCCTTTTAGGACCAGTCTAGTCTAGAATGCTTCATTGCAACTTGCAATCAGCTAAACAGCAATGGGTACAACAGACAGTCCTCCCCTCCCTTCGTCTGGGCCTCAACTGACACTAAAGTCTATTAAAGGGAATGGGAATGGACTGACGTACCTGAGTGAAAAGCTGCTCTCTCTCTTGCTTGGTTTGTACCCAGCTCCTCTGGTTCAGCACTCTTTAATGGGTAAATAGGGAAGAACTGGGTTCTCCAAGTGCCTGGGAGTTTTGTTGCGCTTGGGAACCCAAGTTCTGTGCATGCAAAAACAGACTGTGATGTGTGCAAAAAACAAATCGAGCACAGCAAAGATGAGCTCATTTGAGCAAGAAGGCCTCAAACTCAGCTCACTCACTGGGAGGTACAGATGTGCCATTTCTTCCTGCCCACCCACCAGTAATCGGCAGCTAGTAGCACATTCCCACCTTAACAGATTATTGTGAGGATGACTGAAGTAGTAAATGTGAAGCACGTTGCAAACAAAAGGGAAAACATATGGTATGAATATGAAATGTTGTTTTCTTTACATCAGCCTCTGTGGAACTACTGTACCTAGGAATACTGTTTTTATTATAACTGAGGGAGGATGGGGGGGGGGAACCTACTGAATTTCTGCATCATGATCAGGTTTAAAGAACTTGCTGAGCCTCTACCAAGGAACAAAACTCTGCAACCACAGATGTGACACGGGACCAATATTTGTGTGGGGACAGGGGAAGGGGGCTAGAGTCTCTGGGGTAGAATAGTGAGGAATGTGCCTATTGTGGCCCCTCCATTTCTGGAACTGAGAGCTCACTTTTCTTTTCCAGACTAGAAACCTGTCCACATTTCAAGGCCAAGGCCCTAGTGGTCTGCAGGTGACCCCAACTTTTTCTTTAGAGGATTCCGTCTGACATGGCACAAAATGCTGATGGCAATACAGATCCCAAGATGGTTCATGGCTCAAACATTCAGGTCCTTTAGCTCATATGGTTTCCTCTTACTGCAAGGTTTAAATGTTCCCCACAATCCTTCAGTGTGGACCTCCCAGCCCCAAGGCTAATTACAATGGGACCTCTCCCAGTCAGTATAAGTTAATTAAGGCAAGAATGTCTAGATGGTCCACTTTGGTTACATATCTTCCAAGGACCTGCAGTTATAGACATGCAGACTTGTGACAGGTATAGAATAAATAAATGGCATCCATCATAGTACCTGACCTTCTGCCAGCCTCCCCTGGCCATCTGTTCTTAGACTGTATGTTCTATGCAAAGCCTGTAATCAATCACAGAAATGTTTCCTAGCTAATTTCATCTGGCTTCTGTTGCTGCAAATTGATAGAATGTAATGCCTTTCTTGTGAAAATTGCACCTATATGGTAGATTTCCATCCACTATGTTGCTAGCCAATTTTTCTTTTTGTGTGTTTTTTGAGGCTGCCAATCCCATCAAGCAGGTGTTCTGGATACGTATTACATCAGTTCAACAGGCCATGTAGATGAATAAAAGCAGCCAATTCTGACCGTGCAGTCTAGGCTCATTTAAGGGGATCAGATTGCTATGTGCACATAGTTTTGTCAGTTCTCCAAAGCAGTTCTATCAGAATCTGGATTCTTGAAGATTTCAGTTTTGCATTTCTTTGAAAAATAAACTCAGGTTTTCGGTCCTCCTGATTGCGGGAAAAACTTTGAAAATGCAGAACCTCACTACACGCGAGCCTCACTACACGTTACGAAGTCCTCAGGTTGTGTCCGGGGTTGCCCTAAGAACTTTCAGTCAGATGAGAATTGCAAGTTCTCCATTGGGAGCTCAGTTCTCAGATGCCGTTTGGATTGGGAGAATAGCATACGGGGAAAGGGTGTTTATGTCTCCCACTTTCTGTTTCCCCAACCTAAAATGGCCCCAGGAGGGTGTTTAATTGCCCCACTGGAGAAACCCGTGGGTACCCTATTAGCATACTTCTCAGGTGCAGCCTTTCTCCTTGCCCTTAGTCTGTGCAATATAACCTGAGCCAGTTCACTTTAACTGGCATGCCTTATTCTGTATGCAGTATGCATACTGTATTGGCACAGAGATAGGATTTTTGTGGCAGGAGTTGGGGGTCCCTTCTGATACTTTGCTCTCAATGAAGTGGTGCTGAGTTGACTAAGGATGATAAGGACCTCATAGACGGGTTTTTTTGTTCAAAAGACCCAAATGTCTGCCGCTCTGGGACTGGAGCACTTGTGCAAGGCAAGGACATGTCAATAAGTCAAAACAGACCTCGTTTATTTCAACCCCTAACATTTGGTGGCCTTAATGATAACCTTTTGGGTTCTTTGCTAAAGATGCAAAAGATTCCCGTTCTCCAGAGAACTAAGCCTTACAAAAACAGATGATGCGCTGTCTGCAGAATTAGCTGCAGGAAGCCAGCATTTCTTGTTGAAGCCGCCTGTGACACTTTGGCATGGCAAAGGTGTGTGTGGGGGAAAGATTTACAAGGGCTTAGGTGGGATTTTTCAGGAGGAATGAAAGTGGGGGATGTCTTGAGCAGAGAACAAAACACTGGAACTTACTTGAAGGTTTCTTCTCTTCAGTGAGGCAAAGTCATCCAAGCTGGTTGGGTCATGCCTCCACTCGCTCAGGTAGGGCTATGAACATTTTGTGTGGGCCCTTATTGGAGAGATCATAGGCTGACCCTCCAGTCATGTCCAAGCCCTGCTGTGTCCATTGTGTGTCCTTCTTACTTTCTTTGTTGCAATCATATTCCATGACATTCTTTTGCTCTCTTCCTTTTTTGGGGGGTGGGAAATGGATGACTTTGCCCCACTGAAGAGAAGAAACCTTCAGGTAAGTTCCAATGTTTTGTTCTCCTTCAGTGGGGGGAAGCTATCCAAGCTGGTTAGCTTTACCCAAGCTGTACTTCTGGGTGGGGTCCCTCCAATGATCTATGGTCCCACCACCTGCTGCAAGTCCCTTCTGCCGAAGGATGCTTCTGCTGAGGCCGCCTGGTCAATCCTATATAGTGCTTGATGAAGGTTGAGAAGGATGCCCAAGTTTGGTCTGGTTGTCAAGCTCCATGGTGGTGCAATTGACATCTGTACAAGGTCCAAGAACCACGGGTGTCTTGACCAGTGGGGTGGCACAAATATCACCTCTGTCTCCTCCCTCCTGATCCTTTTGTGTATCCTGCTGACGAGGGGCATGGGGGGGGGATACGTAGAGCAGGCCTGTGGGCTGGGGTGGGACAGAATGCCCTCACCCTCTGATCTGGGATAATGGAATCTTGATAAGAACCTCCTTACTTGATAGTTGCTTGGCAATGCTAGCAGGTTCACCACTGGGTTCCTGAACATGTGGGTGATCTGAAGGAACACCTCTCAGTTCAGGCTCTATTCCCCTGGATCCAGGTCCTTCCTGCTTAGCCAGTCTGCTTCCAGGTTGGCTAGAGTGCTAACCAGCTTATTCAGAAGACGTTGGAAATATTCTGCTTGGAAAAGCCTGGAAGAGCTTTCTTGGACTTCTGTCCAACTATTCGCCCTCTTCCATCTCCAAGTTGTCCTCAGCAGAAGCTATCACTGGGGAGGACACTCCATGTTCTGACACTGGGTAAGGTGGTTGCCTTATCTGCCGTGTGGCTTGGGGTGCCAACTCCTGGGTCTGTTGTGTAGGCTTGGGTGTCTGCTGGTCAGGGCCTCATCTTCCTCGGAAGTGTCTGAAGAATGTGGATCTGCATGCCTTGGCCCTGCTGTGGGCTTGCTCCATTTGGGCAGGGGTGGTGGGGAGGGTTCTGACTTGGATGATGCTGGGGAGTCGGGTGGGGAAGGGGAAGTCCTGCTGGCTTGCCTCCCTCTTCTGGCTCCCATCAGCCTCTCTGTGTCCCCTTGTGCCCAGGCTGCAAAGGAGCAGGCTGGTGGTGCAGTTGCCTCCCTGGTTGCTACAGGGGGCTCCCCTAATGGCCTGTAACACCCACTCTGGGCCTGAGGTATACAGCACAGGGGAAAGGGACCCGGCATCACGTTGGGGTCTGCCCGCATGGTCATGAACCTCTAAAAGGGAAGGCCTGTTTGCTCCCAAAAGCCACCTGTCACTGTGCCACCCCGTGGTCCCTCGGGAAACTTGAGCACTGGTCTGGCTGTGCCTCCCGGGGCCCTGTCCACCGGGGGGGGGGGTATCTCACCATTCTGATTTCTATCCCTCAAGGCTCTGCCTTGTGCTGTGAGTTCACACCAAGGGTTGGGGCTGCTGGGCTGACTGTACTTGCTTCTTCCTTATTCTGCATTGTAAGGAGGCTGTAACCCAAAGCTTCGCATTGCTCTCCTAGCATGGCAGCCATCCTCACCGCCTCCATGTAAGTCTCTGGGGCCACCTCACTCCCTTCCAAAGCTTTTTTTGGGGGGGCCTCTCCTTGGCTTCCTTCATCCTCTTCCCAGCTGCAGCGATCAGTTTTCTAGCTGCCATGGGAGCTCCTCCAGCTGGGCCCTGCTCCACTTCCATAGCTCCTTCACGTTTGCAGGATGAGACTTGCTAGATAAACTTCCTTCCTTTTCCCCATCTTCCTTCCTTTTCCCCATCTTTTAGGGGCTTCTAAGGTTTTCTGTGTTTGTGTGTGTGGTGGTTTTTTTTTTACAAATGTTCCCAAGGTTCGATGTGGAGCTGAGCTCTAGCCACCTACCTGAGCTGTAGGGCTATCCAGATGGCTCAGCCTACAATCTCTCCAATAGGGGTCAACGCAGAGTTGCATAGCCCTACCTGAGTGCATGGAGGTGTGACCTAATCAGCTTGAATGACTTTCCCCCACTGAAGGAGAAGCAAGAGTCTTCCTTGCAACCCAGCACAGGAGTCTCCCTAACCAGAGAAGACCCCAGAACATGATACAGGCAGCACCAACACTTTCAACATGTCCTGGAGAAAAATAAAATTTATGGTGTGGACCTAAATCCAATGCCTTGTTCTAGCATCTAACACACTGTCATAGACTGGCTCCCTTTGGCTGGGCATGTATACCAGCTGACAGTAGTTCAGCGTCATTAAAGTCACTTGACCCCACCCCATGCATGTACTTTCTTTTTAGTAAACCTTTTTTTGTCTTTGCCATGTTTCTTGTCATTTATTCCCCAAATAATCCTTTATTCCATGGCTTAGTTCGTGGGCTGTCTTCTTACTTGTCCTTTCTTGCTCACAGTTTGAAAGCATTCATAGATTGTCAGTGGCACAGATGCTCATAGTTTCTGTAGAGCCACAAAAGAGGGTGTAGGTGTGTTAGCAAACACTTTCCCATTCCCCCCTTATTTTTATGGGGGAGAGGTTAAAACAGGGCTAAAATTTCATGCCACTGCTCCTTCCCCAGCACCTATTGAGAATGAGAATGAACTTCTTTCCTCACTTGGAACGGACATCATCACAGAACTACTTCAGAGTGAGGGCAGTAAGTGTTGATATAGCTAAACAGCCAAATCTGATAGGCTTTGGGACAGAACATCATTACATCTGCACAGGGCTTTTTCTACAGGATCTCATTCGCATAATAGGCCACACCCAATGGCAGAAACCCATTAGCATATTAGGTCACACTCCTGACAATGCAGCTCATTAGCATATTAGGCCACACCCCATGCCTTTCCTTGGCTTGCCCGGGCTGTGGGGAGCCCGGACGAACCCCCCTTTGAAGGGAAGGGAAGGCAGTTAAACTGCCTTCCCTTGGCGCTCCATGGCTGTGGAGAGCCCGGGCAAGCCAGCCCTTGGACAGGCCAGGGAAGACATGGGGAGGCAATTAAATGCCTCTCCAATCCTTCCAGGGGCCCCACTCGCCAGCCCGCCTCGGGGGGGGGGTCGCTCTCCAGGCCTTCCCTCTGTAGCCATGCATGCAGAGGTTTTGGCTGTAGTGGGCATGACCAACTCTGACGCCAGCCGCATTCCTGCCCCAAAAAAGCCCTGCATCTGCATATCCAGTCATATTCTACACCCTGAAACAAGACAAGATCTTTAAGGGGTCAGAGGAAAGCACTGACAGAGCAGCCAAGAGGAGGACCTAATACCAGGAAACAGATATATAAAAACTGGGAAGGGTGAGGGTCAGGGAACAACACGACCGCTCTACCAGTGTTACCTCTAAGCTGAGTTAGTGTGCGCTAGCTCAGTTTTTTAGCCTCCAGCTCACAGATTTTTCTTCATTCAGGAAGGGTGGTTCCAGAGCAAACTAATTTATGCAGTAGCCAAATTGCTCGCTCACAGCTCTAATGGCAGCAGCTCACAAAGCAGAATTTTTGCTCACAAGACTCCGCAGCTTAGAGGGAGCATTGCTATCTACCTCCCCAGTTGTACCCCAAAAAAAGTTTTCTGAAGAATATGGAGTAAGTTATGACTCACAAAGATCTTCATATTGAAATCTTTTGCATGTGGGCTTCACATTATAGTACAGGCTTTAATGTTATGGAGGTGACTGATGGGTCTGGGAAGGGAAGATTAAGTTAAAGAAGGTTATTATTATTACTACACAGGAACTCCTAGGCTTCTTTTTCTCTTTGTAAACCCAGACTTTGCAGCAAATAAAAAGGTTAATAGAGGTTTGCAAGCTCCAGACTTCAGCTGTAGCTGCAGGGAATATAATGTTAGTCTGAAGTGCATCTCTCACTCATACTTATTTTCTAAATTTCAGATTATGATAACATAATTGACCTAGCCCAGTCTTAAGTGGCAGTATATCAAAAAAAACAACACAGGGTTCGGTGTACATACAGAGAAAAAATATATAACTCACCGAAGAAAAAACACTGTTCTATAAATTTTAACACATTTTGTTATTTTTTTTATATGGCAAATATTTGCCATAAGTAACATTCACTGTATAAAATACATGTCATAAGTATAAGTCAATATATATAGGTCTGTGGTCAAAGACCATAGAGAATGGTACTAGTACAATACAAAATCTTGATGTAAATATTATCCTGCCCTCGTTCCTGGATCCTATTAGTGGAGTTATCCCTTTAAGACGTCTTAACGAAGCTGTGAAGAGGGAGAAATGGACTAAAAAGCCTTTGTTTTTCCAAGCTCTTAGCCAACACTTATAACTTCATCCACTGTCATCTATTAAACACAGAAAAAACCTTCAATGATGAGGAAAAAAATGATACATGTGAAAAATACGTAAGAATCCAAGGAATGTAAAAGACAGAGAGAGGAAAAGCTTTTCCAGAAGAGAAAAAGCTTTAGGAAGACATTAGAGAGATATTGTGCTGATCTGTACTATTGTCATTCCTGTAGTGCTCTGTGAAGGGATTGGTGGTGAACATCTACAGAGAGACAGAGTTGAAAAAGATATTCAAACAACTTTCTATTAAGTTACAAGGTTTCAGTTTGTTTTTAGTGGAAATCAAACGGTATAGTGCCTGTCAAGATCTTCTGAAGCCAGGAGGAAGAGAAGACAGGAAACAGTTTACAGTAAACCTTCTGGGACCTAATTCGCCAAAGTACAGCAGCCAAGCAGGAGTTGTCTGTGGATAAGGAGGAGGAAAAAGATAACTTTTGTGTGTGAGAGAGAGAGTATAGTATCACATTGTGTGTTTGTATGCATATGTAAGAAGAGTTCTGTGTGCTTGTGAGGGAAGGACGGATACTCTTTGTGTGAGTGACAGAAGCACAGCTGCTCCTGTGTTCTGTGTGTTTGAGAGAAAGAAATGGAAAGCTGCTGCAAGTATACAAGTGAGTGGCTACAAGAAAGAGAGAATCCCTACCCAGAAAGTCAGCACTTCTCTATTTCCTATCTGTAAAATGCCTACAATGTTTTCAACAGAGTTAATTCCTTGGTTATATTGTGCAATTGTGCAGATTGTGACTTGAGGTTTGATTCACGTTCTTGAGTAATCTCCGCTGCACCCATTTTAGGATTTCTGCCACAGATTCAATTTGCATTCTGCTGAATTGTTAGGGTTGCTTTAAGCCACCCGACTTCCGCTCCATCCTCCTCTTGCCCCATCAGGGCAACAACAAGATATCAGCTACCTTGTACCATTTATTGAAAATGATAACGTGAATACAGGCAGGGATCCAAGGCGTAAGAAAAATGACCTACCTCGCAATTTGATGTAAAGATTACTGAGATCATGTATAAGAAATACTAGCAATACCTTAAAGTGAGAATGTATGACAATTTCTGTTACAGAGCATGGATTTCCCACCTCCTTCTAGAAGGCTTATGCAATTGAGTTACTGTGCCGTTCCAAAATCAAGGGCATTCCAGAACCAACAACAACAACACAAGTTGGATTTCCGGTTGATGGCGGCACGCTAGCAGACTCAACTCCCGAACCTCCCAGGGGTGAAGCTGCGCTCCAGCCGAAGGAGGGTGTGTGCAGGCACATTACTCCCCCAGGGACCCGGCTGAAGGGACCCTGGCCATGGAGCTTTTGAGAGGTTGCCTCTTCAACGGCGTAATGCCGGAGAATTGAGGCACCTCTCCGTTCTGATGGTTCTTCGTGCTGAGAGACCGAATGGACTAGGTGACGCTGACCGGGGCAAGCGCAGGAGATTGAGTGTGAAATGGAGTGTAAACAAGGTCCATGGACCGATTATGAATGTAAGTCGTTAAGCATTGATTAAAAAGAAAAAAAGCTCCCCACCCCCACCCCACGGAACATAAGATAAGGTGAGCATGGGAGGGACGCCTCCCAAACGCATAGACTTTAGAGCGATTGAGGGGGGGAGCGGAAGCATAAACGGTTAAAACTGCTAAGGAGTACTTACCAAGGCGATTGCGGGCATTTAAGCGCATATTCAAAGACTTTCAAAAAGTTTGCGAAAGTAAACAAAGAGAAAAAGATGGCGGGGAAGAGGACGGAGAAAGAGAAGCATCTGAAATAGAAAGCAACTGAGAGCCCAAAACTGGACAGAGTCAGCGAGCCAGCAAAGACTTTGGCAGACTCCATGTGCCACCTGCTGGACCAAATGAATAATCTCAAAGAGCAGATGGCATCAATGACCCAGTGTATCACCACTCAACAAAATCAGATAAGTGAGACTTTGAAAATGATGAATCAAACAAATGAGAAGGTGAAAGAAGTGGACACCACTACCCAAAAGGTGAAGAAGAAAGTACAAAAACTGGAAAAGAAGCAAGTTTCTACAGAAGAGCAGTTGCTACAATTACAAATGGAAAAGGCTAATATGATCCTTCGCTTTCAGGACATGCCAGAGACTAAGGAAGAGAATCTGATCCGCGTCCCCGGTCAGAACACCATGGGCAATCGCATGCATTGCCTTCCTCCCAGCAAGATTCCTGCTCGGGAACGATCAGCCTGGCCCCAAATGAACTAAAATGCCTGCAAGGGATCCTCATTCAGGTGCTATCCAACTGACCTCCTTCCTCCAGTCCTGACCAAAGACTTCCCTAAGCCTGAGAACAGGGCCTCTGTCTTCTTTGATCATGGCATCCAGGGAAGGTAGGTTCTTCAATGACTAAATAAATAAAACCATTGGATGGTGGTTGCGGGAGGTGGAAGGTCTGTGGATTCTAGTTTAATACCATTTAGCAGAAAACAGCCCCATGCAGACTTGCACTCAACTTGCAGAGGGGGACTGGAATCCCACTGGATCACCCCTCCCGCATTAGCCACTTGTGCACAAGAGAAGGCACTTGCATTGGAGCAACACAAAAATCAAGGTGTACAAGTGGGCTTAGTCTGTAGTTTTAATAAAAAAAATCCCCATTGGGGAGCAAAAAACAACAACAACACAAGTTTAGGAGAAGGGCCTTACAAAATCATTCATGCACTAAAAACAATGAAATTTTTAAGATGAGCTGCCCATCTTAACTTATGTCCTATGTAAGCAGGACACTGTTCTATAGTCTCACAAATTATGCTCATTCACGGTTTAGCCTACCTGCACCCATGCTTTCCCTCAATACTTCAGTTGCAATCTTTTACCTGCAGGACAGAGAAAATACTGCAATGTAGAATCCTAAAATATCCATTTTTTGGTGCATGACTGAACGTGTAGGCAACCACTCAGTGTTTTTGTTTTCTGGATCCTATAAATGTTTCACTAGACCAATAGGTGGGTCGCCGTGTTGGTCTGAAGCAGTAGAACAACGTTTGAGTCCAGTGACACTTTTAAGACGAGCAAAGTTTTATTCAAGGTATGAGGAACTCTGCATACACGTGAAAGCTCATATCTTGAATAAAACTTTGTTGGTCTTAAAGGTGCCACTGGACTCAAACTTTGTTCTCCTAGACCAGTATAATTCCGGGGCTTCATTGTTCTTCACCACTGTTCCTCAGTGATATATTTATTTCTGTACTTTTATTCCCCACCCCAAGGACCCCAGAATGCTGAGATCCCCCTGCCTTTATTTTATCCTTGCAACAACCCTGACCTGTAGGTAGGGTTGCCAACCTCCAGATAGTGGCTGGGGATCTCCCACTATAACAATTGATCTCCAGGTGCCAGAGATCAGTTCACCTGGAGAAAACGGCCACTTTGAAAGTAGGACTCTATGGTACTATACCCCCATTGAAGTCCCTCCCCTCCCCAAACCCCACCTGTGCTATCTTGGGTGGGGTCCACTTAGGGTTGCCAAGTCGCGGCGGGGGATCGTATGTCTTCGCAGAATCCGTGCCGGGGGGATGGCGAGACGCGTTGCACCCACCGTCACCAAGATCTGACGCAATGCCAAACAGTCCCGTTGCCAGAGCGACGCGTAGCGTCATGTCCTGCTGATGGCGGTGCAACACATATCACTGTCCCCGCGGCACAGATTCTGTGAAGACATGCGGATCCCCCACCGCGATTTGGCGAGATTTGGGAGCCCTAGGTCCACCAAGACTATACACGAGAAGCTAGAAACACAGTCTAAAATCAAGGTCAGTAACAAGCGAAAGGTCAGATAGCCGGGAAGTCAAGAAGTCAAGATTGCAAGTTTCCAAGGAGAAGGAGCGGCTGCTGCACACTCAGAAGCAGGTCTGATCACGCAGAGTTGCTGCCGCGCTGAAGCAGCTACACAGAGGGTGTTTTGAACAGGTTCTTCCTTCCCTGGGAGCTGAGTTTGCAAAAGCTTAAAACTCTTCCTGTTGCCTTTGCAGGAGCTGCAGCCTGGCACTCCTTCTGCGCTCCTGCATAGTCAGCCTCTGGCGTGCCCTGCGTCTGGGGCACTCAGGAGAACTAGGCGGGGAGTCTGGCCTCGGGTGTCTGCAGCTGAGGGTGCTGGCCCAGGAATGATGTCTCCTTCTGGTTGCACCTCCTGTGCAACTGCTGGAGATTCTTCCTCCTCAGGTACTGTTGAGGGTTCTTCTTCTCGGCTGACTCCAGAGGAGGCGGAGTTGCTCCCTGCCTCTTCCTCATCTGAGGAGGAGTCATCCCCAGCCGAACCAGTACCCACAACACCATCCTTCTTAGGCTCCACCCCCCAAATCTTCAGATATTTCCCAAAACGTAGCTGGCAGCCCTAACTGTAAGTCAGGCTGAGAGAGAATAACTACTCCAATATAAAGACAGAACTGGTTTCCTTCTTTCTCCCTGGGAGACATTTGCAGCAACTGTCACAGCTCCCGTGTCTGCAGAGATGAGGGGAAAGAAAATCTGATCCGCGTCCCCGGTCAGAACACCATGGGCAATCGCATGCATTGCCTTCCTCCCAGCAAGATTCCTGCTCGGGAACGATCAGCCTGGCCCCAAATGAACTAAAATGCCTGCAAGGGATCCTCATTCAGGTGCTATCCAACTGACCTCCTTCCTCCAGTCCTGACCAAAGACTTCCCTAAGCCTGAGAACAGGGCCTCTGTCTTCTTTGATCATGGCATCCAGGGAAGGTAGGTTCTTCAATGACTAAATAAATAAAACCATTGGATGGTGGTTGCGGGAGGTGGAAGGTCTGTGGATTCTAGTTTAATACCATTTAGCAGAAAACAGCCCCATGCAGACTTGCACTCAACTTGCAGAGGGGGACTGGAATCCCACTGGATCACCCCTCCCGCATTAGCCACTTGTGCACAAGAGAAGGCACTTGCAGCCTCCATTGGAGCAACACAAAAATCAAGGTGTACAAGTGGGCTCTGCCCGTAGGCTTTACGAGCCCCAGGCCTTTTGCTGGTCGGGCCCTGTGTTAAGGGCCCTGGCTAGTATTTGGATGGGAGACCACCAAGGAAGTCCAGCGTCGCTTTACAGAGGCAGGCAATGGCAAACCACCTCCATTAGACTCTTAACCTTGAATACCCTATGCAGTCACCATAACTTGGCTGCAACTTGACAACCCTTTCCACTACCACCAAGAGTGGGGCTGGCCAGTATAATTCCCAGTTCTCACCACAAGGTGCATTTGAATTTTGGCACAGGATGGGTATACCACAGGTGCTAAAATCTGTATGTTTGTGTGTGTGGGGGGGGACCCTAGAAAAAAACCCCAAAGGGAGAAGAATAATCCAATAGCATCCAGGAGGAATACAACTTCTGAAGGGCCGAATCCAATAGCATCTGCACTGACCTCCAATTCCATTGCTGAAGCCAGAAGCAGCACAGTTGCCCTGGGTTTCTCTCAGAAGCATGCAGTTCTTTTGTGCAAACAGATGAATGCACTATTAATGCCTTTTTCTTTATCTTGGATACCACATGGTCAAAACAATCTTCACATCTGATTCCGGAAGCAGGCAAGACAATGGGATAAAATGCTGTGAAATATGCAAATACCTAATGCAAACACAAAAGGCTTTTTCTCCAAAAAGAGACAAGCTCCTGGCCTCATTCTTACAGGTTTCCCCCTTGGGTAACACTGTACATTGTTTTTTTGTAAACCATTCTCTCTTAGACCTTTACAAAGATTGGTTGTTCATTTATCAGTAGAAAGATTACCTCATGTATCCGAGGAGTTAAATATAAACATGATATTCTTCAGTTAAGGCATTTTTGTTCCTTTCCAAATCTTAAATGACCTATGGTGTAACTGATGATGGTTTCAGAGGGTAGCCATGTTGGTCTGCAGTAGTGTAATGTATCCACCATGACCACGTGCGCGACCGTTGGGCCATGCGGTCCAGCGTTAGTTCATAGCTTCATTCCTTCGGACAATAGCCCAAGCGGATCCTGGCCCGCACCAATCAGAGGGCCAGGTCCGCTGCCGAGAGCCTATGGGACTCTCGGCTACTGTAGCAACCTATAAGGGACTTGGGGGTGTGTTTTGGTGGTGGGTTTCTGGGGCATATATACCGGCCTGCGTGCCGGTGTACTTTGTCTTGTTCTGATCTAATAAAGTACTCTTTGCTGAATCACTCAACGTTTCCGAGTACTTTTCAAGTAGACAAGCCACATTCAAGTCCAGGAGCACCTGAGAGACCAACAAGATTTTGGAGGTCTAAAGCTTATGAGAGTCAAAACTCCTGTCATCAGGTACGAAGTGTAACTGAAGACCACTCTAGCTAGAAATTATATCCATTTTCTTTTGCATTTGATCATGATTCCAATGGCAAATAGAGAAATTAAGGCTACCATCCTAAAGAAGCTTTCTGGGGAGCAGGCCTACTGGATAACACAGGACTTTCTTCTGAGTAGACCAGATTATGGGTCCCTGAGATCCCTCCTTTGAAGTACTGAAGCAGCAGGTAGAAACGGGAGGCCTGGAAGGAAGTGGGAGAAGTACCAGGATGTAGAAGCCGAGTTGATGATAAACAATGCTGTCCTAGGCAGAATTGCCCCAGTCTCACACACTGAAACGAACAGGCATAGACTGGAGTAGCTCTCACAGGACTGTGCTGTAAAAGTCTGAAAAGACGCTGACTGGGAAGTAGCAGATGAGCAGACTCTGCTGTTGGCTTCATCCACACAGTGATTTCTGTTCTGTGTTCACTTCCAAATCCAAAGGGTTTGGGGGTATTTTTTTAGCATCCACATGACAAAATCTTCTCAGATTGTACTTTCAAGGCTTCCCTTTTCCCTCACAGCCACCGTTTCCCCTGCTGTGCCATGGGAAAGCTGTTTAAAAATTGGTCACTGCCATTGTGCTGCAGCACTATAAAGTTACAAGGATTGATTAAGAACATTGTTTAATTATGTGTTTTATTGGGTTTTCTTATTTTGTTACTATGTTTTTGTTAGCTACTTGGGTAACCCTTATGAGGGTAGAAAGGCTGGGTATAAATTTTGTAAAATGAAATAATAACATAAGAAGAACCGTGCTAGATCAGGCCAGCACCCTGTCTCATTCAGTGGCCAGCCAGTTACTCTGGAGGGACAACAGGGCATAAAGGGCAAGACCTTCCCCTGATGTTGCCTCCTAGGACTGGTATTTGGAGGTTTACCGTTTCTGAACGTGGAGGTTCCCTTTCGTATGAAAAGCCAGCGTAGTGTAGTGGTTAAGAGAAGCAGATTCTAATCTGAACAACTGGGTCTGATTCCCTATTCCTCCACATAAAGTCTGCTGGGTGACCTTGAGGCAGTCACAGTTCTTCCAGAACTCTCTCAGCCCCACCTACCTCACAAGGTGCCTATTGTGAGGAGAGGAAGGAGATTGTTAGCCACAGGCCCATAGCTCCCGTTGTGCTTGTTGGGCCCCGCACCCTTAATTAAAAGCCTTGCCCCACAAATAGCCAGGTCAGAAACCTTATTTTTGAGGAGAGACCCCCTGCTGCTGGTCTTGGCTTGCCCTCGGGCTTCCCTCTCCTTCCCACTGTGAAATGGGGGGGGGCATTCTGAGACCTGGGAAAAGACAGCTCAGAGGACAGAAGGCTGGCAGAAAGGGGGCTTGTTGGAGGTGTATTGAAGGTGCCATTCTTGAGTACCCTTTGAAGCTTTCTTGCCCCGTGGAACTCAAAAGGCATGTAGATGCCCTCTCAGCTTTTTCTTCTTAGGAACTGATGCGCTAGCTGTCCTGTCCTTTGAAAGGAAGGGCTAGAAACGGGCTCGGAGCCTCTCCCTCTAAAGACAGGCATTCAGATTAATTTAATTAACTGTAATTTAACTGCCCCCTTAAAAAAATTAAATGCCCCCCAAACAAGAAAAAATCTTGGCTACGGGCCTGGTAAGCAGCCTTGAGTGTACAGGAAAGCAGTGTATAAAAACCAACTCTTCTTCTTCTAGTCAGCATGGCTAGTAGCCACTCATAGACTGCCCCGTAGCAAGAGATTTTGGGGGGAGGGGGCCTGGGGGAGGTCTCAGCTAATTAAATCAAAATTAATCACATTAATTCAATTTGGGACTGGCCTGGCAGAGAGGGGCCCCAGAAGAAATGCTGGGGGGCCAGGCCCCACAGGCCCCTTGTTAGCTACGGGCCTGCTCATAGACCTCTCCTCCATGAATCTGTCTAATCCCCTTTTAAAGCCATCTATGCCTGTGGCCACCACTATGAACTTCGGCACCACTACAGGGTTTGCTGCATGGGTTTTGTTTGTTTTTTGGTCAGTTCTGGCCCCACACAGCTTCAGTTATTCCTGATTTCAACATGTATTTTTGTTCCTTTAGTTTTCACTTTTTGTGTCCCCCCCATTTTTTCTGATTCTTTTGAGACTACTTTTACCCTGATTTTGAGTTGCCTTTTTCCTTGTGCATATTTCTGTCAGTTTTCTTTGTCCCACTCACCTCCAGCCCACTTTTTGATGAATGGACTGTCATTATTGTCAAATCACTCCCCCCCCCCAACGCCCTGGACAAGTGTTTTCAGTACATCAATATATCAATGTTTTAGTGATTTTTTTAAAAAACAAAACCCTTCAGCCATGATATCGATATATCAATACATGCATGCACACACACACAAAAAAGAAAGTAGACAGTGTTACGACATCACCAATGATGCCATGGCCGATGACAACACCCTCCCTTGAAAATCCTGGAGGCATATGTGGAAGGAAATAAATTGACACCACAACTGTGAAAATGTACAGGGAGAGCAGACATGTGGAAGAATCGTGCCCAGACCAATTCCAATGCTTGCAGTTCAACTGCCAACAAAATCAATGGTAAGACCAATTCCCCAGAAGCAGCCGTGCCACCCTCGCTCTTCTGTTTCCCCCCCTTGCATTGGTCAATTTTACACTGTTCGCTGCATGGCTGCATTTTGACCCGCAGCTCCCCCTGGTTTCCCTCGTGTCTTCTCAATTTCAAAAAACAAGGATCAAGAAGATACAGGGGAAATTGGGGGGAGCTGTGGGTCAAAATGTGGCCACACAGCAAATAGTGTGAATTGACCAATGCAAGTGAGGGAAACAGAAGACCGAGGGCGGCACAACTGCTTGTGGAGAATCGGTCCACGTCAAGTTGTGGAAAAGCCCTATACCCTCTGCCAGTGAATTCCACACTTTAATCACTTGTGTCAAGAAATATTTTCTTTTTTTGTATTTTTATATGAGTGTGTGTGTCAGTGTGTGTGCTCCTGGGAGTCATGGCAACCTCTGGTGACTGACCCCCGCTGGGGGCCTGGAGGATATTCAGAGAGGTGGCTGAGTAAAGCCTGCTCTTGTCTCCCGGTATTCCAAGGAGGTCTCCCATCCAAGTACTTGCCAGAGTTGACCATGCTTGGCTTCTGAGATCTGATGAGATTGGGCTTGCCTGGGCTATCCAAGTTAGGGTCAGAAGTATTTTCTTTTGTCAGTCTTGCATCTACTGCCCATCAACTTCATAGGATGCCCTTGAATTCTAGTATTTTGGGAGAAGGAGAAAAAGTTCTTTCTGTCCACTCTCTCTATCCCACGCATACTTTTATCAAGTCCCCCTGTATTTGTCTCTTTTGTAAACAGCAAGTCCCAGCAAGTGAACACTTTCTCCTGGTAGATTTTCAGGATGGGCAAAAGTTATACTTTTCAAATGGTACGAAATGTGAACCTCTGCAGTGGTAACAATTATAGGCTGTCCTTTTTTAAAAGCAGGGGGGCAGGAAAGGGAGTCATAATGTGTTATGAAAGGGGAAATGGAGAGAGGAAGAGGTTAAGACAAGATGTCAGTGGGGAATGAAAAATAGAAGGATGTGAGAAATGTTTTTGATTTTTTTAAACAGGAGAGTCTGCAAAAGGGATGGGAAAATTACTAGGATTAGGGACAGAATAACTGACCATTTGGGATGTGACAACACTTTAAAATTTACTAGGAGGAAATGCATTCACTCACACAAACTCATCCAGCTATCCTGCAAGAAGACCGATTTAAGGATTAAGACATAAGACGGCAATAAAGAAGAGATTTGTTAAGAAGTGGGCTTTCTTCCATCCAGGTAAGTCTGTTTTGCAGAAGACTTACAGAAATGGGGCTTCGAGCCACTTGTTTGGCTTACTTGGCTACATAAAGTATATCAAAGCTGATTAAATACTATGGGAAAGATTAAAACAGGGATAAGAAACTGGCTATGATGGGTTGCGGCCTTCACAGTTAAGGCTACTATCCATTTTACAAGGTATTAATTGAAGAACCAAATCACTTCTTACCCACATGAACTGTACTGAATTATATGAACCACCAGTCCATCAACATAGCTATTATCTACTCAGACTGGCAGCAGCTCTCTAAGCAGCTCAGACAGAGGTCTTTCACACCACCTGCTGCCTGGTCCATTTAACTGGAGATGCAGGGGATTGGACCTGGGACCTTCTGCATGCTGAGCAGACGGTCTACCATTGAGCCATGGCTCCTCCTACTTTAAAGAAAGAAGGGAATGGTATGCTAAATGGGACAGGGCATAGAATTAAGTATGAACTGCAGAAAAGTCTTATTTGTATTTAGAAGAACAAGTCACATGAAACTTTGATGATTACAGACATGTCCTACTTGCCATGTTTCTGCCACTTATGGAATCCTCAAGCCGACCCCGCACTGCTGCAAACGTCTCATTCATTTCAATACAGCTTGCATTGGCAGAAGGACTTTACAAGTCTCAGACTCTTTATTTATCAAAGCAATAGGTCATTGTAGCTGGCCAATCACACCGAAACAGAGAGAGAGAGACAGAGGACTTCTCTAAGATTATGAATGCTGAAGAAAGAAAACAAGTTGAGACTCTGGGGGCGGGCCACTGTGTTTCAGTTCATCAGACCCAGAACATGAATCCGTGTGCTACTGGAAACAGCTTTTTAAAGGCAAACAATCGTAGTAAAAGGCTTTTTAAAGAAAAAAACCATGTGCATCAATGCTCCACATACAAGTGCTTTGTCACTGTCCTCTTGGTGAACACTGAATTAGTCCAGTACTTTTCCAATGTAACTTTCCCCCACAGAGGATTTCTTGCTGATACAGAGAACTGTTAAACTGATCACAGCTTCCACAAAGTAACTGCCCTTGTTGGCACAAATTTCAGCAGAAAGTTTCTTTTTAACCAAAACAATTTCATACTTGTTGCATGGAAGGAAAACATCTTCCAAAGAGAGCACCTGCTTCTCTGAATGTAGTGCGGGTTACTTTTTCTGGCCGTACCTACTTATCTTTTTGCTAAAGCCAGATTCCCTGATTTTGTCCCTTTCTCTCATGACCAAGAAACAGAATCAAGGGTGGGGCTATACTTATGAAGAAGTGGGACTATGCACACAAGAAGCAGGACACGATTCTCCAGGACTGGAATCACAATAGTCAGGGAACAGACTTAGCTCCTACCCTAACCGTGTCCCAGAGAAAGCTTCTTTAATTTCCCCCTATGAATGAAGGGCAGCTATCTCTCCCTTATATATAAAGCCGTAGTGGGCTCCAATGTTCCAAATGCACACCTTTAGTGTTTGGCCGCAAGAACTGTCAGTCAGAAGACGCTGGCTGGGTTGACTGGCTGCTTTGTGCAGTCCCGCCCAGCGTTTCAAGGTCTTTTGCATATGGAAGCTGATTGGACCTCACTCCATTCCACACCTCAAACTCCCCCCCCCGCAAGGCAGTTGTAATTGTCAGTTGCATATGGAACCTACTGTATTCTGAGGTAAAATATGTCCTCACTCACATCACTTCCCCTTCAAAAGAAACAAACCCAATAACACAATCATGCCACATCACAAAGAAGACAGATCACACCACAAGCAGAATACCACAAGACAAAACAAGATAGGAAAAGGTGCCAACAGTCACCCCATTACTGCCACAGAGAGCGCTTCAGAGGATGGTGTGCAGGTCCCAGGTTCATGTTTTAAAAGCTGCCTTGGGGATTATGGACCATTCACACACTTTCAACCTCAACATACCTTATACGGTAGTTGTGCGGATCATACGGGGGAGAGGAGAATGATGTCAGCTGCTTTGGTTCCCACTGCAGGGAAAGACTGCCCTTTCCCTAGGCAGAGGCTGGGGGGGGGGGATGTAAACCTGAAGACAGACAGGCAGATAAAGGTAGGCTGATGGTTGCCTGGAAAGGACATAGGGTTGCCAACTCCAGGTTGGAAACTTCCAGGATATTTTAGGGATGAAGCCTGCTGAGGGTAGGGTCTGAGGACTATGGAAGCTGCCTGGGTGATTTCGGACCAGCCACAGACTTTCTGCCTAACCTACCTTACAGTGTTGATGTACAGATCGCAAAGCCGAAGAGAATGAGGTACGCTGCTTTGCTCCCCGCTAATGAGAAAGACAGAATTGTGCCTAGAAAGAGGCTGTTAAGAGGGGAGGAGATAAAGTTGCCAGCTTTAGGTATGGAAATTCCTGGAGATTTGAGGGGTTGAGCCTGGGTAACAATTGTTGCCACTCTCCAGGTGAGGGCTAGAGAGAACCCAAAATTACAACTGCTCTTCAGGTAGCACAGATCAGTCCCTCTGGAGAAAACAGTGGACTCTGCCATTATACCCTGCTGAGGTCGCCACAGCAAATTGACACAGTTTGCCCAAAGCCAGCGCAGTCTCCCAGAGCCTGTTTCTAGATCCCGTTGTATTTATTTCCACAACGGGCCTTATTTCTAGTTTTAGTATAAAGGGGGAAAATGCTGCACTGGAGAATGCAACATCAATGAAGGTCAAGTCTGTCCTCTGCGGTGGGTGGCACAGTTCCACTAACAGGATCCCACTGGGAGCATCTCTGTGTAGTGCAAGCAGAAATGCAACCCCAGGGAGACTCTCCACCAAGGATATCGCCAGGCACTTTGCCCTTGTGTAATTCAATACCACTCATAAACCGCCAAAGTGCAAAGGATCAAGACAAGAGAATCCCAATTCTTCTTCATCTCCATCTCAGACATCAAACCGGGTGAGTCAATAGTGTCTCTTTAGGACTGACATGTCCACAATTATTGAACTGAACTCTGCTGACATGAATATTTAGGAATGGGAGCAATAAAAGGGAGTTCCGTGACCATCTGCTCCATAGGACAGTCATTTAGAGTGTCTAGAAACTCAATCTCTTTTTCTCGACTAGAACACATATTGTCTCAATCAGTGTGTGGGTAGTTAAAATCACCTATTATGACACAGTTTTTTTTTGTCTAGCTGCTATCTTTAATTCATTCATCATTTTATAATCCTCATCTATCTTTTGATCTGGTGGGCGATAACAAACTCCCAGTGTTAAGTTTCCTTTTGGCCCCCCTATTTTAACCCATAGAATTTCCAGAAGCGAATCCAATTCTCTTTGCCTCTCAGTCTTTCTGGACTTTATACCCTCTCTGACATACAGAGCCACCCCACCTCCAACCCTTCCCCCCCTATCCTTCCGATATAATATATAACTGGGAATCACTGTATCCCACTGAATACCCACAATGTCTATTTTTCCCTCCAACACCAAGCACTCCAACTCCCCGATTTTACCCCGGACACTTCTAGCATTTGTATAGAAACAGCTATAATTTCCCATACAAGTTAAGCCTGCAACCTTCCTTTTGCTATCTCGAGATCTTGTCAGGCTGTCCATGTCACTAGCCATGGTCTCAGTGGACAATTTCAATCCACCTCCCTGTAGAAAAGCAAGTGCAAAGGTAGCGGACATTACGCGTGTTTTAGATAGGCTGGTAGATAGTGCTGGGGAGGAGCCAGTGGTCGTGGTGCATGTCGGCACCAACGATGTGGGGAAATGCAGTCGTGAGGTCCTGGAGGAGAAATTTAGGCTGCTGGGCAGGAAACTCAAGGCCAGGACCTCCAAGGTAGCCTTCTCAGAAGTGCTACCTGTTCCACGCGCAGGGCCGGAGAGACAGGCACAGATCAGGAGTCTCAATGCGTGGATGAGACGATGGTGTAGAGGGGAAGGGTTCAGGTTTGTTAGGCACTGGGATTCTTTTTGGAACAAGAGGGAGCTGTACAGGCGAGACGGTCTCCACTTGTCCCGAGAAGGAACCAGGCTGCTGGCGCTTAAAATCAAAAAGGTGGCAGAGCAGTTTTTAAACTGAATATTGGGGGAAAGCCGACAGGAGATGAAAAGTCTCTGGTTCGGGTTGGCTCATCTCAGAGAGATGAGGGGGTACCTGTTGCTTTTCTACAGGGAGGTGGATTGAAATTGTCCACTGAGACCATGGCTAGTGACATGGACTGCCTGACAAGGTCTCGAGATTGCAAGAGGAAGGTGGCAGGCTTAACCAGTATGGGAAATTACAGCTGTTTCTATACAAATGCTCGAAGTGTCCGAGGTAAAATCGGGGAGTTGGAGTGCTTGGTGTCAGAGGGAAAAATAGACATTGTGGGTATTTCAGAAACTTGGTGGGATGAGGAAAATCAGTGGGATACGGTGATTCCCGGTTATATATTATATCGGAAGGATAGGGGGGGAAGGGTTGGAGGTGGGGTGGCTCTGTATGTCAGAGAGGGTATAAAGTCCAGAAAGATCGAGAGGCTAAGAGAATTGGATTCGCTTCTTGAAGTTCTGTGGGTTGAAATAGGGGGGCCAAAAGGAAACTTAACACTGGGAGTTTGTTATCGCCCACCGGATCAAAAGATAGAGGAGGATTATAAAATGATGAATGAATTAAAGATAGCAGCTAGACAAAAACACTGTGTCGTAATAGGTGATTTTAACTACCCACACATTGATTGGGTCAATATGTGTTCTAGTCGAGAGAAAGAGATTGAGTTTCTAGACACTCTAAATGACTGTGCTATGGAGCAGATGGTCATGGAACCTACCAGGGGAGAGGCGATCCTTGATTTGGTCCTAAGTAACACTCAAGACCTGGTGAGAGATGTAAAAGTGATTGCACCGCTTGGGAACAGTGATCATAATGTTGTTGAGTTCAACATTTGTACAAATAGGGAATTGGCCAAAAAGACTCACACAACCACTTTTAACTTTAAAAGGGGTAATTTTTCTGATATGAGGGGACATGTGGGGAGGAAACTGAAGGGAAAAGTAGAAAGGGTCAAAACCATTGGGGAAGCTTGGAAACTGTTTAAAACTACAATTCTAGAAGCTCAAAAAATATATATTCCGCAGGTTAGGAAAGGCACAAACAGGTATAAGAAAAAGCCTACATGGTTAACAAACAAAGTAATGGAAGCTGTAAAAGGTAAAAAGGATTCCTTTAAGCGGTGGAAAGCTAGTCACAGTGAGGCTGATAAAACAGAACACAGGCTATGGCAAATAAAATGCAAGTCTGTGGTCAGGCAGGCAAAAAGGGAATATGAGGAGCATATAGCAAAAAATGTAAAGACCAACAATAAAACTTTCTTCAAATACATTAGAAGCAGGAAACCAGCCAGGGAGGCAGTGGGGCCCTTGGATGACCAAGGGGTAAAAGGAGTACTGAAGGACGATAGGGAAATGGCTGAGAAGCTAAATGCATTTTTTGCCTCTGTCTTCACTGTGGAAGATGAGAAGTGCTTGCCCACTCCAGAACCGCTGATTTCGGGAGGGGTGTTGAAAGACGTGAGTCAGATTGAGGTGACGAGAGAGGAGGTCCTAAAACTGATAGACAAAAACTGATAAATCACCAGGCCCAGATGGCATACATCCGCGAGTTCTGAAAGAACTCAAATGTGAACTTGTGGATCTCCTGACAAAAATATGTAATCTTTCCTTAAAATCTGCCTCCATTCCTGAGGACTGGAAGGTAGCTAATGTCACTCCCATCTTTAAAAAGGGTTCCAGAGGAGATCCGGGAAATTACAGGCCAGCCATTCTGACGTCGATACCGGGTAAATTGGTGGAAACCATTATTAAGGAAAGAATTAGTAGGCACATAGATGAACAAAACCTATTGAGGCAGACTCAGCATGGGTTCTGTAAGGGAAGATCTTGTCTCACAAACCTGTTAATGTTCTTTGAGGGGGTGAACAAACATGTGGACAAGGGGGATCCAATAGATATTGTTTACCTTGACTTCCAGAAAGCTTTTGATAAAGTTCCTCATCAAAGGCTCCTAAGTAAGCTCAAAAATCATGGGATAAAAGGACAAGTCCTTTTATGGATCCAAAACTGGCTAATTAATACCAAACAGTGAGTGAGTATAAATGGGCTATTTTCTCAGGAGGTCCAGCAGTGGGGCCAGGACATTAGAAGCCCTCCCACTGTTTTTATGGCTCAAAAACTGGCTAATTAATACCAAACAGTGAGTGAGTATAAATGGGCTATTTTCTCAGGACGTCCAGCAGTGGGGCCAGGACATTAGAAGCCCTCCCACTGTTGACCCCCCCCCAAGCACCAAGAAGACAGAGCAAGGTTAAAGGAAAGGTTAAAGTGCTTAGGGCTCTTTAGCTTGGGGAAACAACGACTGAGGGGTGACATGATTGAGGTTTATAAGATTATGCATGGGATAGAGCAGGTAGAGAAAGAGGTACTTTTCTCCCTTTCTCATAATACAAGAAATCATGGGCACTCAATGAAATTGCTGAGCGGTCAGGTTAGAATGGATAAAAGGAAGTACTTCTTCACCCAAAGAGTGATTAACACATGGAATTCGCTGCCACAGGAAGTGGTGGCGGCTACAAGCATGGACGGCTTCAAAGGGGAATTAGATAAGCATATGGAGCATATTAGCCACAAGGTACATATAGGGGCTCTGGGGCAAGTGATGCTCTGTCTTCTTGGTGCTTGGGGGGGGGGTCAACAGTGGGAGGGCTTCTAATGTCCTGGCCCAACTGGTGGACCTCCTGATGGCACTGGTATTTCTGGCCACTGTGTGATACAGAGTGTTGGACTGGATGGGCCTTTGGCCTGATCCAACATTGGCGTCTCTTATGTTCTTATGATTTTTACATCTAAAACTGGAAGAGAGAAGCAGGATCTCTCTCTCCCTCTCACAGCTATTGAAGTCAATTCTCCTTAATCACAAGTGAAACTCTAAGCACAATTTCTTGCAGACTCTTGATTCAAATTGGTGGGGTAGGTAAACCTGAGCTACCAAAACTGACTAGCCATCTCCCAGGCATCCAGCTGGCCACTGCTATGTCACAGAGCCCCAGCTATGGGGAATGCTGTATTCCAAGGGTCACCAACCTTTTTGAGCCTGGAGGCACCTCGGGAATTCTGACGCAGGGTAGTGGGCACTATCACGAAACGGCTGCCACAGGGGGTGAAACCAACCACAAATTGTAAGGGAGTGAGATCATATATAAGAAAAAGAGGAAGAGATTGGATTTATATCCCACCCTTCACTGCCCGAAGGAGTCTCAGAGTAGCTTACAATCTCCTTCCCTTCCTTTCTCCCACAACAGATACCCAGTGAGGTAGGTGGGGCTGAGAGAGCTCTTTCGAGAATTGCTCGTGCAGGAACAGCTTTGAAAGAACTTGTGACTGACCCAAGGTCACACCAGCAGGTGCAAGTGGAGGAGTGGGGAATCAAACCCGGTTCTCCCAGATTAGAGTCCACGCACCTAACCACTACACCAAACTGGCTCTCTACTCTAAGAGTATCTCTTCAATATTCAAGGCAGAAGCTCTGTTTAATGGGATGCCTTTTAATCCGCATGGCCAATCAGAAGCCCTGCTGGGCAAGAGCCCCACCCCCGGATTCCAAAAGCACTTGGTGAGTGCCAGGAAAGGTGCTGGTGGGTGCCACGGAGCCCACGGACACCACGTTGAGGATGCCTGCTGTCTTCCATTTATACCCTTGCAGTACCGGACAACAGATACCGTTCTGTCTTAAAGTTGTTCTTCCCTTGCAGTTTAAAAGGTACTCATTTTTTTGGTAGGCATTATGGCCTTTCAATATGCTGACAGCTTAACAGAGATTCATTTCAGCCAGAACCACTGCCCTTCGGCAGAAAAATCATGCCTCCTGCCACTCTGCAAGTTCATGAAGCCTCATGCACGCAGGAGCAGCGCAGCTTGGGAGAGCTGTCAGGACTCTCCTAGAGCGGCACACACCACATTCCCTCTCCCTCCAACACTACAACCAAACAGCAACTCCGAGTCATCAGTATTTCAGACATGGGCAACGGCTGGAGACATCAGGAGGTCAAACTTGATCAGCGGTCTGGCAATCACCCGGACCTCCTCATTGAGTGGGTTGGACTTCAGGTTCACACTCTGGAGAGACTCCATGGAGGCCAGCTTCTCCACAGGCACATCTGCAGCAAGACAGAGGAGGATGAGGAGACACAGAATTAGCAATTGCAAGAATGGATTTCAGGAGAACGTCAACTTTGTAGACACAGAAGAATTTCTACAATAATTTAAAGTCATTAATTCTCCAACCAGCAAAAAAGAAGAAGAAAAAAAGGCAGCACTGGGTTGAACAATTGGTCAAATAGTTCTCAAAAACAGGCATATACTTAGAGCATGACTCCACGGAGGCCGGCTTTTGGACTGGCACATCTGCAGCAAGAAAGAGGATGAGGAGGCACAGAACCAGCACTTGCAAGAACGAATGAAGGAGAACATCAACTTTGTACACACAGGAGGTTTCCTAAAATCACTGATGTCCCACAATAAATCTCCAGCCAGCAAAAAACCAACAACACAAAAAACAGCATTGGGTTGGACAACTGACCAAATGTTCTCAAAACTAATCCGGCATTCAGAGCACAACTGCTTAAGAACTACAGCTCCAGAGACTTATGCAAATTATAATCCTCACAGCAACTCTGTTGCTACGAAGCAATGAAATTGTCCGAATCCACAGCTGTCAATCAAATACACATTTGTAGCAAAGTAATATTTATTGAAGCTATGAAGAAACTGGAGCAAGTTCACTGTTTGGAATAACTAGAACGGTCGGGGCAAAGGATAATAAAGCAGGTTCATAATAACTTGGTTCCCGCTCGCGCGGGTGGGCTATCATATTCCCGCCCAGAGCCTGAGAATCAACGGTTCCCAAAAGATAAACAATTAAGCTCTTCTCACACTCTAGCTCATTATAGACTAAGCGAAGCCGACTCTTCCCCGCACCTGTGACCTTGCTGATTACCATAGTTCAAAGCTGTACAAGCGTTCATAGAAAGGAATGCATGAGACAAGCAGACGTGCGTTTCATCATACCAGTAAGCATGCGCAGTTGGGTATCGCTAGGGAAAAGGGGGGGGACAACACATGTGAAGCTCATACATTACACAGAGTTATTTGGCAGCTTGCTGACATACTGCCCCCTTAAAAATACATTTTCCCCCAACCTCCCGGTCAGGGCGGGTGACCTCCCGGTTTCCCCGGGAACTTCATGTGAAAGTCTCTGAGCATGTGAGGGACCCGAATATCCCCTACTTCCACCCATTCTCGGTGCTGGGGTCCAAAATCAGTCAATTCGACCAAATAGTAGAGTTTTCCACGCTTCAACTTAGAGTCCAGAATGTTGGCGATTTCATAGTGCGCTTCTCCATCCACCAATATGGGGGGGGAGGTGGATGCTGTTGGCGCCACAGGCCAGACCCATTGTCCTTCTTAAGGAGGCTGAAATGAAATACAGAGTGCAAAGACCTTAAATTCTTAGGAAGTTCCACATCAACTGCCATGTCATTGATCACTTTTCTCACTTTGAATGGCCCTATAAATTTCCAGCCCAACTTTCTGCTGGGATGCAGTAGTTTCATATTTTTAGTAGACACATACACATAATCACCAGGCCATAGAGCCCAACCCTCCACCCTTCCTCTGTCAGCCTGTTTCTTGTAAGCAGCCTTAGCAGTTTCTAAAGTTTTGCACAGAATTGGCCAGGCTTGTTGCAATGATTGGCACCATGTGTTGGCATCCTCTGATATCTTTTCAGATTCACCCTCCAAGAACGGCAAGGGGGGACTGTCATAACCTTATGCTGCTTTGAAAGGGGACATGCCAATAGAAGTGTGATACATGTTATTGTAACAGTACTCAGCAAGTGGAAGTAAATCACACTAGTCGTCCTGTTGGTAGTTAGTGAAACACCTTAAATATTGTTCCAATGTTTGGTTCACCCGTTCAGTCTGCCCGTCAGTCTCTGGGTGATAAGCACTGCTGAGGCCCCTTTCCACCCCCATAATCTCCATAAGCTCCCTCCAGAACTTGGAGACAAATTGTGTACCCCTATCAGAGATCACCTTTGCAGTTAAAAGATGGAGGCGTACAATGTTAGTGAAAAACGCTTTAGCCAGTGCTTTGGCTGTTGAGAGTGAGGGGAAAGGCACAAAATGAGCTTGCTTGGAAAACAAGTCCACTACCACCCAGATCACCGTTTTGGTTTTGCTGGGTGGCAGGTCTGTGATAAAGTCCATCGATATGACTTCCCAGGGTCTGTTGGGGGTAGGGAGAGGATGCAACAGTCCCGGTGGCCTTCTGCCCCTCGGCTTGCTCATAGCACACATTTGACAGGTTTGCACAAACGTGGTTAAGTCTTTTCGCATGTGTGGCCACCAGAACGACGTTTAAGAAGTTGTAGTGACTTAACAAATCCCGAGTGTCCTGCCAGTTTCGATCCATGGGCTGCCTCCAGGATCTTCTTCTGCAGTGCGATGGGTACATACATTTTACCCTTTTTGTACCAACAGCCGTTCTCCCCCACATAACAATCTTCCAACCCCTGCACAAAGGAATTGTCCTCCTCAGAAAACCCAGCGAGAAACTCATTCAGCCATGGAGCCGCGAGGGGAGGAGTTGTCGGCTGGGAAGGGGGGGAGGCGGGGATTTATTCAGCTTGGCTGCGAGTGGTAACTGCTCCCCCCCAATTGGGCGGGAGTGAAAATCAAGTCCACTATGACGTCCCTTTGGCTGGCGTGTTGGGGAAGGCGTGACAACCCGTCCACAAGCGAGTTTGTGGACCCGGGGAAATGGTGGAGTGTGAACTGGAATTTGGAGAAAACGTCCGCCCACCTCAGCTGTTTGGCATTCAGACACCGGGGCGATTTCAGAGTCTCAAGATTTTTGTGATCAGTCCACACTTCAAATGGTACTTTCGCCCCTTCCAGCCAGTGCCTTCACGTAGACAACGCTAGCTTTATTACCCCCGCCTCCTTTTCCCACATGGACCAATGTCTCTCAGCTTCAGTGAATTTTTTCAAGATGTAAGCCAACGGGTGCAATAGCCCATCCTCCCCTTCCTGTAGGATCGCCCCCCCCCCCATGGCTACATCCGAGGCGTCAGTTTGAACAATAAACTTTTTAGTCTCATCAGGGTGGGCTAACACTGGCTCAGAAGTGAATAGCTCTTTCAACCGCCGGAATGCCCCCTCGCACTCCACCGACCATGCCAACGGCGCCCCGGGTCTCATGGCCTCCTGGCCCTTGCCCTTAGTTTTTAATAAGTCGGTTAAGGGGAGTGCGATTTGGGCGAAAATTTTTATAAATGATCTATAAAAATTGGTGAATCCTAAGAAGGCTTGTAACTGCCTCCGAGTTTTTGGTGCCTCCCACCCCACCACGTCTTGCACCTTTCCCGGGTCCATCTCCAGCCCTGCTGATGAAATGCGGTAGCCTAGAAAGTCAATGTGAGTCTTGTGGAACTCACACTTAGATAACTTGGCAAACAGTTTGTGCTTGTGCAACGTACTTAAGACTTTCCTGACCAGTTTTACATGGGTGGGCAAATCAGGGGAGTACAGTAAAATTTATGTACAGTAGTGTCAACTTGGAACCTAACCTACTTGATCTATAAAGGGAAGAGACATAAAGATAACATCCTA
>NW_015160871.1:276986-299152 GCF_001447785.1 Gekko japonicus
AACTTTTTCAACCCCGCTTCTAAGCCTGATACTACTGCTGGGCTAATCAAGTCTCTCCCACACCCCGAGTCAATTAGCGCTTTTACGCGCACATGAGTCCCCAACAGGGGATTCATTAATGACACAGTCACAAAGAAAAGGGAGGGGGGTTCGCTCACCACTTGTGGCGCCTCCGAAGGAGGGTCCTGCCGCTGTGCAACTTCTACAGCAGGACCTGGTTGTTTCCCGCCGGCTCGTGCTCAGCTTCGCTGGACTCTCCTTCATCCTCTTCTGGGGATGCCTGAAGTGCTTTTGCAAATTTAGGCTTTCCCAGTGCCTTTTTAGCTGGAGTTGCCGAGCGTGGTTTGGTCGCCGTTGGTTTCTCTCGTGGGGTCTTCTGGCCACATTCCGCTGCGAAGTGGCCCCGTTCTCCGCACTTTAGGCATAGTCCTTGCCTCATCCGCTGCTCCTGTGTAGCCTCCGTCAGGCGGGGTGGCTTGGTCTTCAGAGGGAGGTGTTGGCTCACCTTCCCCCCCGCTGCCATGTCGAGACGTAGGGTCTGCAGGCGATTTTCAGCGCTTTCCGCTTCTTGGGTCCAGGCCAGTAGTGACACCGGGTCTACCGATCGGAGTACTGTCTCCCGGATCTCCGGGTTCAGCCCCACACGGTACATTTCTACCAGGACATGTTCGGGCCAGTTTGGTAGCTTGGCCGCCTGGTTTTGGAACTCAGCTGAATACTCACAAACGGTCTGCCGCCCCTGTTTAAAAGTGCACAAGAACGCTTTGGCCCGCTGCCCTGCATTCAGATCTTCGAACCTCGTTCGCAGGGCCCACATGAATGCAGACAGGTTTCTCAGTTCCGGGCCCCTCGCATTGTGCAGACCCACGTACCAAGCTGCTGCGGTATCTCTCAGACGCGCCGCCACCACATCGATTCGACTGCCGTCATCTGGGAACAGGTGGTCATTAGAGCAACAAATTTCTGCACCCGTACCACGAAATAGGCCAGCTCCTCTGGGTTGCCGTCGAAGGTTGCTTCAAGCAGGTCCTTTGGGTGTGCTCTCCCTGGCCCGACCACCGACCTCGGGGCCCCCGGTTGTGGTGGGGGGGCGGACGCTAGGAGAGCCGGCCCTGCAGGTGGAGGAAGTGCCGGTCCCGCTGGGGCCACTAGTGCCACGGGCGGCGCTTGGGGAGCGGGTCTTCGGGCCAGGGCGGTCTCGACTGACCTCTCCACCAACTCTGGGAGTGCTTGAAACACCTCCTCCACCGTCTGCATTAACTGTTGGAGGGTTCGATCGATATCTTCTACCCTCTCTTCCATCTCCAGGTCTGGTGCAAGCTTGCCCAGTTGCACATCTGGGCGGCTTGTCATCCACGGCTTCCCAATCGGCTCGAATTGGGTCCCCAGCGATGGCCGCCCCTGCCCTGCCAGGAGCCCCTGGTCATATAAACTTTCTCTGCCGGCGTTGTCGTAGTCGGTGGGGTCGAGGTAACCGGATTGTTCCCATCGCCAGGTTCCATCTTAGGTGGTTCCTCCTCGGAGCCGCTCATACTGTTATCAGTAGACTCGGCACGATAGAGAAAAAGAGATTCCAAACAGAATGTTCGAATCCACAGCTGTCAATCAAATACACATTTGTAGCAAAGTAATATTTATTGAAGCCATGAAGAAACTGGAGCAAGTTCACTGTTTAGAATAACTAGAACGGTCGGGGCATAGGATAATAAAGCAGTTTCATAATTACAATAACCAATGGACTTGGTTCCCGCTCGCGCGGGTGGGCTATCATATTCGCACCCAGAGCCTGAGAATCAACGGTTCCCAAAAGATAAACAATTAAGCTCTTCTCACAGTCTAGCTCATTATAGACTAAGCGAAGCTGACTCTTCCCCGCACCTGTGACCTTGCTGATTACCATAGCTCAAAGCTGTACAAGCGTTCATAGAAAGGAATGCATGAGACAAGCAGACGTGCGTTTCATCATACCAGTGAGCATGCGCAGTTGGGTATCGCTAGGGAAAAGGGGGGGGAACAACACATGTGAAGCTCATACATTACACAGAGTTCTTTGGCAGCTTGCTGACAGAAATGAAGTTCTAAACAAACGTAATCAATAGTGATTTATAATTAATGAAGCTATGCATATATCCATATTTATGATTGGTATGCAAAAGACTGAATACCCCCCCCCCCCGTACTGGATCCCAAGGACATCTTTAAACAATGAAGATGCGTAAAAAAATACACGCAATTCAACAAATAAAGCACATCACAACTATAAATGTCAAGAGGGTGCATGCTCCAGAAACTCCAGTTTCTCGCAACAGGCGCTAACACTGCTTGGTTTGGTTGTCGTGTCCCCTGGTTCTTCCCACCTTTGTTTGCACACACAGAGCATGACAGAAGATATCTCGCCTCCAAGTCCCATTCGCCTGTGAATTGGATCTCTTCGCTCCCACAAACCAGGCTGGCCTTGTGGGGGAGGCAAACTTTCTCCAATTTGCCAAGGTAAATGTGTGAACACATTGGGATGTCGTCAACAAGTGACGTTCATTTGCAATCTGTACTCTGTGTGGGAAGGGAGGGAGGAGCGAGAGGAGCATGTGGGCACAATAGTGTGTGTGGTGAATGTGGGCTGGCTCCCCCCATGCTCTTTGGCAGGAGCCTGCAAGTTTGAACTGAGTCTGGTAACAACTGTTGTTTCTAAGAGTCCTAAGGCTCTGTTTCCTGCTCCTCGCTCCCCAGGAATGCCTCCCTTTGTCACGGTCTAGAGCACAGGCAGAGGGAAGTCCGAGTTCAGTCTGAGGTCTGGAGCCAAGAAGGGTGGGGCAAGAGCCGAGAGTGAAGGTGTAAAGCGTCAGCCAAAAGCAAGATCATTCAGTCCTGGGTAGGAAGCTGGAGGGAGTAATCAGAAACCGAGAATAACAGTCCAAAAACACAAACCAGAAGCAGGGTCAACAAGCCAGGCTCACAAGCCAGCAGCAGACAGCAGGAACAAGGTCTGGAAACCGAGGGGTGGAGAGCAGCAGGGAGTCACGGAGTGATGACGAGTTTGCGTCCACAAACGGAGCCGGTTTCGCCCGAGGCTAAATAGCCCTTTCGCTGCTGTTTCCAATTAGGGCAGCCCTGCATCTGTTAGAACTCAGGACTGACAGCTCACCTATTTTGCAATCGAGCAGCATGTCTCCTTGCTGTTAAGTCTTGTCGGAGTCTCTCTCGCATTCGAGCAACTCTGGGAGGTGAGTCAGGAGGGCTGTCTGCCTGTCTCTGCTGCTCGTTAATTGTTTCTGAGCCAGGTGTCAGCACAGGCTGTGCTGGTAAACTGCCGCTCTCTGCAGCTTCAGAGGGGCTAGCTGTGGGTTCCGCTGGAGCTGGCAACGGCCCGTCCTCAGCACCCATGACACCCTTTGGCATCTCTTGACTAGTGGGGAGGCTTCAAAAGTACGATTGTCAGGTCCCACCTGGCCACCAGTGGTGGATGGGGAGATCCAGGTTGGAAAACCCCTGGAGATTTGGGGGATGGAGCCTGGGGAGATCACAGAGATGCCAGCCTCCAGGTGGGACCTGGGGATTCCCCAAGAATACATCTCATCTCCAGTCCAGACTACAGTGCCCCTGGAGAAAATGGATGCTTTGGAAGGTGAACTCTAGGACATTGTACCCCACTGAGGTCCCCGTCCTTCTCAGGCTCCATCCCCAAATTTCTAGGAGTTTCCCAACCTGGATTTGGCAACCCTACCCCCCCCATCCCTCATTGGTGGCCTGAGGGGACCTGACAAACATCAGAGGACAGAGAGCTCAGTGAGGTACAGAGTCCACTTTCCAAAGCATCCATTTTCTCCAGGGGCACTGACCTCTTTAGTCTGGAGATGAGCTGTAATTCTGGGGGGTGCCCAGGTCCCACCAGGAGGCTGGCACCCCTAATTTACAGGGGACGAATTGCAGACATGGCATTTGTGTGCTGCACCCAACACACAATGTAGTTGGAAAGCCTGTGTTGCTAGCTGCTGTTAGTAGGCAAACCTCAGGTAGGCAAACCTCAGGTAGGCAAACCTCAGGTAGGCAAACCTCAGGTAGGCAAACCTCAGGTAGGCAAACCTCAGGTAGGCAAACCTCAGGTAGGCAAACCTCAGGTAGGCAAACCTCAGGTAGGCAAACCTCAGGTAGGCAAACCTCAGGTAGGCAAACCTCAGGTAGGCAAACCTCAGGTAGGCAAACCTCAGGTAGGCAAACCTCAGGTAGGCAAACCTCAGGTAGGCAAACCTCAGGTAGGCAAACCTCAGGTAGGCAAACCTCAGGTAGGCAAACCTCAGGTAGGCAAACCTCAGGTAGGCAAACCTCAGGTAGGCAAACCTCAGGTAGGCAAACCTCAGGTAGGCAAACCTCAGGTAGGCAAACCTCAGGTAGGCAAACCTCAGGTAGGCAAACCTCAGGTAGGCAAACCTCAGGTAGGCAAACCTCAGGTAGGCAAACCTCAGGTAGGTAGTAACCAAAATTAAAAATTTCCGGTCATTGCTTTGACCTCATACCAGCCTATGTAGACCTCTGCTCCTCTTCTTTAGTGTTTAGAGCCACATGGGTCACAATCATCTTTGCTTTCTAACATTTCCTAAGTGGTTTGGTGTTTGTGGAGTCTACCTGAAGCTCATCGAGCAACTGCACCATACTTAATCGAAGGCTAAAGAATTGGCATGGAAAAGAAGGCGGCTGCTGCCTGTACTCACAGTGACAGCCCAATGAGATGTCAATCACCAGGGAACGAGTCTCTGGCTGATAATGGCCACAGCGTCATGAGACACAAACTCCTCTGCTGCAAAATAAATCTGCTGTTTGAAAGCAGATCAAGAAGAAGTGCTTCATGCTCCTCACAGAAAAATGAATGCTTGAAGTAATGATTACTGACAGTGTCCTGGAAACAGCTCACTACCTCCATTAGAGGGGGGAGAGAGGGGAGGGGGAGAGAGGGGAGGGGGAGAGAGAGTTGTGGAGTGACTGTTGCTCAGTGGCAGAGTATCTGCCTTGCAGGTTCGGTCCCTGGCATCTCAACTTAGCAGGATCAGGTATTGGTCGGAGTGTCAGACTACCGTCTGGGTCTGAATCCCCACCCCACCACAGGAGCTCACTAGGCCCCCTTGGACCAGCCGCACTCTCTCAGTCCCACAGGGCTGTTGTGAGGATAAAAGAGAACGATGTAAGCTGCTCTGGTTCCCCACGGGGGAGAAAGGCAGGGTAGAGGTGAAGTAAAAGTGAACAAAAAATAAAGTTAGTAGGCGATGTGAAAGACCTTTACCTGAAATCCGAGGGAGCAGCTGCCAGTCTGAGTACACATTATTGACCTTGACAGACCAATGATTTGACTATCAACCAACTTCATGGGTTCATTTATGTTCACTTTTACCTTACAGATAACAACCAGCTATGTGTGGTGAATGTTTCTATCTTCTCTTTCAGAGTGACGGCACTGTAATTTAGAGTCTCTTACAAAGCCTTCTTGCTGCAGTCAGAAATTTATTTTCACTTGCCAATTTTGTTCTGTTTCGGTTCTCGCTTTGAAAGTGGGTATAGAGATTTGAACTGATGCATATTTCAGGCATGACATTTTTAATCTGGAAATGTCACTGATGGATGAGGTTTCCAGGTGTAAAGAGATGTAACCTTCTGGGGAGGCAAAGGTCTGTCCCTCTTGACAGGTCAGTCATACTGCCAGTGAGGGAAGTGGGAAGCATGTTTTTAGCACTCATATCAATACTATTACAGGCATATTAGATTTATGGGGCTGCCTTTGTCCCAAATTTGGAAGCTGCAGCAGACGCAGAATGAGACAGCCAGGCTGATGTTGTGTCTCCCTCTGCGGGAACACATCCAGCCTGCGCTGAAAGCACTGCACTGGCTGCCTATAGCATACCGAATTCGCTTCAAGGTGCTGGTTCTTACCTATAAAGCCCTTTATGGTCAGGGACCAGCATACCTGAGGGGACCGCCTTTCCCTATGTTTCCCAGAGAGTACTGTGTTCAGGGACACAAAGCCTCCTGACTCTCCCTGGTCCTAAAGAAGCCAGACTGGCCACCACCAGAGCTAGGGCCTTTTTGGTGACAGCTCCACGCTGGTGGAATGAGCTCCTCAAGGATATCAGGGCCCTGCAGAATTTATTATAATTCCTCAGGGCCTGCAAGATGGAGCTCTTCCACCAGGCATTTGCGTGAGAGCCACATATAACATATTAACTTAAAACCAGAGCCTTACCCTGGAATTTTTACCATCGCCTATTACCACTATTGACTGACACCTGTTAAGGATAATACTTGGAAGCTGTTGTTCATGGCCTGATATGCAATATTGATGTACAGTACTTTAGAATTTGTTATACGTTTTGATTCTGTTTTAACAATTTTAATGTAAGCCGCCCTGAGCCTGCCTCGGTGGGAAGGGCGGGGTACAAATTAAATAAATAAACAAATAAATGTCTTTTTTAGAACTCAAAGGGGCATGAACATGGTTGCCACGTGGTTTCCTCCCAATGTAGATTGTCACTCGATTCACTTCAGCAAGGTTGCTGAATCATATGTCTTCAAACCAGGACTTTTTTTCTTCTTTTTGTTTAAAGACGTGCTTGGACTCTCAAGAGAGAAATTAAGTTTTCAATCTGTATACTGAAAACTCATGAACTTTAAAACATTTTAAAAAGAATTTTGTCAAAGAGGTTCTGGAACTCCATTCTGGTGCATTCCCCCAGAAACAAAGCCCTGCTTCAAACCATGTGATATACTCTAAGGCGGGGGTGTCGAACTCATTTGTTATGAGGGCCAGATCTGACATAAATGAGACCTTGTTGGGCCAGGCCATGTGTGTCATAAAATGTAGTGCCAGGTAGCGGAGATATAAAGTTTATAAAGGACACAAACACAAAGATTTTTCTTACTTAAAATAAAAACATGCTTAAACATTAGCTCTGTAAGCTGCAAACCTACTTTTGATTTATTGACATTCATCATAGAAATCTCATTCTCAGAGTTCTGAGTCTAGGACCCAGGTTAAAACATTAAATGGCTGAATGATTAAGAGAGTCTGGTGAAGCAAGCTATGATGCAGAAGCAGAACTGGAAGCAGAAGATGGCCAGTTCCACTGCGGGCCTGATGGAAGCCCTCCAGGGGCCTGATCTGGACCCGGGGCCGCATGTTTGACATCCCTGCTCTAAGGCAAGGGTACTCCACGGCTCGTGGAATGCCACATTTACAGTTGCCATCAACACAAAGAGTCACATGACTACTGCATGCCTCTGTGTGTCAAAAATACCCACACTAAGATACAACTATTATATGTATTGGTTCTCCTGGAGAAAATGGACTCTATAGCATTATACCCCATGGAAATTCCTCCCCTCCTCAAACTCCACCAAAATCTCCATGTATTTCCCAACCCAAAGCTAGCAACCCATATAGATAGATAGAGACAGAGAGAAGCAGAGAGCTGTAACCTTTTAAATTACCAGTTTACTTCTAAGCATTTAGGACTCTTGAACCTTAGCCAGCGCCCTTGTGTATCTGGAGTGAGGGGAAGAGAGGTAGAGAACTGGGGGATACACAGCGAGGAAGCAGAGATAGAAGTAAAGGGAGCTCAGGATTCCCACTGCAGGCAGCTGTTCACACCGGGATGCTTTAGGTTAGTGCTGCTGGCTGGCTCAGAGGAGGCTCCTGCCGTGGAAAGCCTTTACTTCTCTCACGGACTTCTCGCTCGCTCTCTGACACAGGGCTCCTAGCTCAGCGGGGAGAGTGAAACGGCCAAGGCTCCTCTGCCTCACCCCAGGCACTGAGAGAAGAGATGGTGAGAGATATAAAGGGTGATCAGGCTTCCTGCTGCAGGAGCCTGCTGCTCTGAGACAGCCAGTAGCCTTGTGAAGCCTCCCTCTGTGAGAAGCCTGTGTCTTCTTTACTTCCCTCGCTGCCTCCTTGCTGCCTTCCTGGCACCAAGGCCTCTGGAGCAGAGCAGGCTGGCCATGGGAGTAAAACGAACATCACCCCACCGTGGCTAGCTTGCTCTTTTCCCAGGTGGCCGCTCTGGTGGTCGTTTTACTCTCTGTTCTTTGTACCTGGCTTGCTCTCCTCCTGGCAGTAGCCCAGGTACAGTGATAGGGTGGCCAATCTCCAGGTACCACCTGGAGATCTCCCACTATTGCAGTTGATCCCCAGATGACCAAGATCAGCTCTTCTGGATAAAATGGCTGCTTTGGAGGGTGGACTCTATGGCATTGTGCTGTGCTGAGGTCCCTCCCCTTCCCAAACCCCATCTTCCTCAATCTCCACACCCAAAATCTCCAGGTATTTCCCAACCCAGAGCTGGCAACTCTCTGCTGGGAGGAGAGTGCAGAGGCTGCAGTGAACGGTGTGTGTGTGGCTTACAGGAGAGGGTGGGCCTGTCACTTCCATCCCTCGCACAAGCATCACACCTCAGCGATCCTCACAAGTCACCCATTCTCCACTCCCTATAGTGTTGGCTGTTTCAAACTGCGAACCACCTGCCAGCCAGCCAGAAGTCTACCAGGCAATGCTGTCGCCCACTTTCCTGACATATGGGGCGGGTGCCACATTTGAGACCGATGCTCCAAAGTACTACAGGACAACTGAGCCTCTGAGAGAGTATCACTGGTCTCATGTTAGCACTAACCGTACACAACGTTTTTCAGGAACCCAGGAATGTTTTGTCTAGCACTCCAAAAGTCTCCATTGCCTACTTTCACAACTGGGTGTGTAATGAGCAACCCTCTACTGTACTGAACATGTGACCTCCTGTGAACTGTAAACAATAAAATGGCTGACATCATAAGCATTAAGTTGCCTTGTGGTTTTTCAGCTTTTCAGGGAGATCTTTTTGCAACCAATGTGTTTGCCAGCTACCTCTTATGGGCGTTAGCTCCATGCACACTCAGTTCTCACGGGCATAAGACAGCCTGAAGTCCCACTGCACCCACAGATTCACTGGATTGCCCTGGTGAGTTCTCTTTTAGCTGTTTTGGGGAGGAGGGCAATGAAGTGTGTCTAAACACCTGATACGATAAAAGAGCTGCAGAAAATATTGACCATAATCATGCTGTGCAATCATAGAAGATTAAGCTTTCATCTGGTTAACTCTCTGAAGATTAATGAACCCCTGTTGAAACGAGAGGAACGGATTTGGATCAGGAGGACAATGTGTGCAGAGAGAGGAGGCTTAGACCTCCCCCTGCTGCACCATTTTCCTAACCTGAAATAGCCGTGGAGGGTGCTATTTGCACAGCTGTGAAATTGTAACATGTTGAAAATCAGTACACATGCAGACCTGAATGGGACAGATCCTGCCTCCACCAGGACTGTTGCAGGTCAGGAAAACAGTGCAGGGTGGAAAGGACTAAGCACCTCCCTCTGCACAGTGTGGCCTGGCTCCAAACTGGGCCCATGCACATCTGGAAAGCACAGATGTTCAGAGCATGCCTCTTGACCTGGGGAATGTTCCTGGGGAAATGTAACATGCAGTATAAAACAGACTTCCTATAACATCTTTATGTGCCTCTTAACCAGTGGATGAAAAACAAAGCATCACAAGACACAGTCAGCCCCCTTTTATCAATGAAAAAGAAGCCTTACTCTGCTTCCCCTTCCCCCTATGTTCTATACCCCAGCTGACCACTGACTCTAGGGAAACGATTGTTAACATTGCCAGCTCCAGACTGGGAAATACCTGGAGATTTGGGGGGATGGAGCCTGGGGTGGGTGGGGTTGGGGGGGACCTCAGTGGGATATAATGCCACAGAGTCCAATCTCCAGAGCAGCCATTTTCTCCAGGGGGAACTCATCACTGTTGCCTGGAGACCAGCCACCACCTGGAGACTGCCAACCCTAACTATTGTGGAAAACAGACCAACTGAAGGACATGGTAACATAATGCCGTGCTTACTATGTGTGGTCAGGGAAACACATGTCTATTAAACACTAAATACACGTTCGTGTGAATGCGTCCCACTTTCTACTGGCAAAATGGCAAAATCGTCTACATACTTGCAAGGAATACTGAAAATCCAAAAAGAGAGAAATCATAAACAAAGTTTGTTAGGGGGCATGACAGAAACAACTGGACCAAAGAATGGGCAGACTCAAGCAGTCAAAATGATATCAAGTATTCAATACAGAGGCCAGCACTAGAAAGTTAAAAGCCAGTTATTCCAAGCACACACACACACAGTGCAACCTGTACTGTTCAGGAAGGGAGAGGCAAGAAGCCAGAGAGATGGAGCAAGAGTCTGGTAATATTTCCAACAGGGGCTACCTATCTGTGCAGATCTGATAACAATTTGATTCCCCAGGCAGGGGTCCAGATTTCTGGGGAACCAATGATCCAAAGAATAATGACAGTCCAGAGGAGAAGAGTGCCAAAGACATGTGACATATCAAATCCCTCCTAGTGGGCAAAAGCTTAATTTGGGGACAGGTTCTGTCTCTAGCTATAGGCCCAGAAGCCTAGACTCGAAACATCTTATTATCTTTCCCAGTTATGGAAATAGTAGGGACAAGGCTGGCAGACGGGTACTCCACCAGAATGGCCAAACAAGAGGAGGTGAGAGATCCGGGCATCTCCCTTATAAATAAAAGGGTGTCTCTCTCCATTCGCTGTGCTGCCGCCTGTGTGGGTGTCCTCCCACCCACGGAGGCAGCGACCACCCTTTTCCCTCAGTTTCCTTCGAGCCGCGGCCCGGGCCGGGTGCCCCACTGGCCAGACACCCTCACTCAGCCTGCAGGCCCCATGCCACTGCTGCTGAGCCGTGGCAGCCAGGCTGACATGCACTGGCTCCGCCCAGCTGCCTGGAAAGGCACCGGGGGTGGCCACACGGGGAGGCGGCAGCGGCCCGTTCCCTCGAGCCTCCACGTGCGGTCTGCGGATGAGGGGAGATGGCGCTGTGCCACCACACCTGAGGCTAGCTGGGGAGCCAGGCCCAGCCTGTCCTGTCGTGGGGACGGACGAGGCTAGGCGGCTTGGAACGAGCCTGATCCGCTTGCCCGCACGCCCATTGCAGGGAGAGGGGCGAGCCTGGCCGGCTTTTCCCGCCAGCACCTCGATCGGGTGGGGATGCTGAGGGGACAGACGAGGCCAGGCGGCTTGGCCCGCTGGAGCCTCGACTGCACAGCAGGAGGGCAGAGGACAGGGGGCTGCGGAAGGAGATGCGGGCCTGCAGCCGCCCACTGCAGGGAGACGGATGAGCCTGGTCCGCTTGCCCCGATGGAACCTCACTTGGCTGGGGATGGTGGCGGGGAGCGGCCCACCTAGGCGCCATACCCGCCGGGGCCTTGACCCCGCAGGAGGGGAGCGCGGGCTGCTTCCCCGGGTTGGGGAGACTGGGAAGTGGATGGCGCCCTGTGCCCAGCTCGCACCCATTGCGGGGAGAGGGGCAACTCTGGCCGGCTTCCCCCTCCGGCACCTCGATCAGGCGGGGGTGCCAGGGGGGGACAGACAAAGCCAGGCGGCTTCACCCGCTGGAGCCTCAACTGCGCGGCAGGAGGGCAGAGGAGAGAGGGCTGGGGAAGGAGATGCGGGCCCGCAGCCACCCACTGCAGGGAGACGGACGAGCCTGGTCCGCTTGCCCTGCTGGGGCCTCACTCGGCCGGGGGTGGTGGTGGCAGGAGCGGCCAACCCAGGTGCCTTATCTGCCGGGGCCTTGACCCTGCGAGGGGGAGTGTGGGCTGCTTCCCCGAGTTGGGGGGGCGGGAAGCAGACAGCGCTCTGCACCTGGCCGAGCTTGTGCCCATTGTGGGGAGAGGGGCGAGCCTGGCCGGCTTCCCTCGCCAGCGCCTCGAGTGAGCGGGGGTGCCGGGGGGAGGGGCGAGGCCAGGCGCCTTGGCCCGCCGGAGCCTCGACTGTGCGGGGCCGGATGGCCAGCTTCGCCCTGGGGAGGCCAGATGGAGACGGTGACCCGCATCCGCGGCCAGGCTAGCGCCCCGTTGTCTTCAGTTCCACAATGGGCATTCTTCCTAGTCTGGTAATATTTCCAAGTAAGGAAAGACAGGAGGGCCTTCAGATTGCAAGAGGTGTGTTTGGAGGAAGTCTGTTTTAGCTCACAGAACAGGCCAGCAATTCAGACAATCTAAATTTCTTTACTGGGGCTTTCTAACCTGTTGGTAAGAGATGCTAATGCGGGTGTACTTCTTTCCCCAGCAGGATGTTAATGATGCAGTGTCTTTTGAAGACATACTGCATACTGACTGATTACTTGAAAGGCCTTGATGTAAGATCTAACTAATCCGAAACATGATTTGTTTCTCTCAGAAAGCACTGTTTTCTTCAACAACTCTGAAGAGATTTGGCATTGTCCCACATAGTCTGCTGTCTCTTCCGCTTGTGTTGTGGTCATGGGCCAACCATTGTTTATTTATTTACATTTTTATCGTGCTCTCTCTCCAAGGTGCTCTCCACAGTACATCGCTCTCCTCTCCTCCATTTTATCCTTACAACACCCCTATGAGGTAGGCTAGGCTCAGAGAATGACTGGTCAAAGGTGTCTCCTTAAGTGTCATGGCAGAGTGCACATCTGAACCTGGCTCTCCCAGATCTGAAGTCTAACACTTTGACTACTACTCAAAGCAGACAGGTTCATCCAACCTCCAAATGGGCGAGGGGTGGTGGGGGATAAAAACTAAAATAAAGCCAGCTTGCCAACACAACAAGGACCATTACTTGCAAACTGATTCTCTAATACCCCTTCAAGGTATTCTGCAACTATGCTGAGACCAATGAAACTGTTATCTGTGCAAAGAACAAAGGATTCCCTTCACTAAAACTCGCTTTGGGATCAAAAGTCTGGCTTCAGCAGCATAAAGTAAGTCTTGCTATTAAGAACAACGACATGGTCACTTTATACCACATGATCCCGAGGGACCGACATCATTCGGCTTCCATTTGTGTGTATCATTAACAACGGTGTTTTGCCTTTTCTCTTTAACAGTATACATTTCTAAGGCTGTCACTGCCCCATAGCCAGACATTAATACCGCAAGGCCCATTTTGAAATGAGCTTTCATTAGCTCCTTGAACTTGAAAACCTCGCAAGAGCTGAATTAGTTCCATGAAATGCATTTTTGTCTATTGGCTTTGATCATTTCCCTCCAAAAAATAAAGAATCTAAAGAAAGCAAAGATAAGAGAGGGGAGAGATGACCGCCTTTAGGGGTATTTTATTTCACCTTCAAAGTACAAGCTTGCCTATTCAGGCACAAAGCCCAGGGATGTGGATGCTGCTCCTTCAGTGCCTTAGCAGGAAACCAGACGGAAGGAGGCTCAGGATTGTTTCTGCAGACAGAAACCCATAAATGCTTTCCCAAGGCCTCTGCCTCAGCCTGTATTTATATTATGACTATTGCCAATCAGGTGGCATCCCAATGCCATGTAGATAATATATCTAGATGTGGTGGATGTAGCAGGTGAAATGATGGATTTTCTAGGGGTAAACAGGTCTATATTTCCTACTTGACTTTGTGCAGGGCTTTCAAGAAAAAAATGACAAAGAGATCTAAGTTCAGAATCCCTTTGACTGACTTCAAGGGCTTTGACTATCTCCACTTCACAAGGTTTTTCTTCCTTAAGACTACACAAAACGTCAACAGACCGGCTGCCTTTGATCTCACAGAGTTATTAGGGTGGATTGTCATAGGACAGCCTGCCTAAAACTACCCACTCCTGCCTCAAAACTACTGACCTTTGAGGGAGTCCTGAGCAAAGAGCAGAAGGAGCTATATTAGGAAAAGCTCTCTGCTCCACCTTCCAGATGGCTTTAAAAGGGGGTTAGACAAGCCCATGGCAAGACATGGAGGATAGGCCCATCAGTGACCTTCTTTAGCCATGGTGCAGGGTTGCCAGGTCCCCTTGTCCTTCTGGCGGGTGGATTTGGGAGGCATTCCAGGGGTGGGTGGGGATGCCCCAAGCCACGCCCACCCCTCTCTTTCCTCTCCTGCAGAGATGCAAAGGACTTCAGCTGATTGACAGGGAGCACGTGGCCCTTTGATCAGCTGGAGAACTCTTTAAATCTTTCAGCAGGAAGGGTCTTTCTGCGAGTGGGGTAGGGGCTGCAGTGTGCGGGGCTGATTTCCCAATGGTGATTTGCCACTTGGGATCCAGGCCCATGCTGCCCCCACTTCAAAGGCTCTTTTTTGCAAGCGGAGCTGCAGCTGGCAACAGCCTCTCTCCCACCCTGCTGAATGATTTAAAGGGCCCGTAAGACTGTGGTTCAGATCATGAGCTACTCATTGCAAAATTCAGACTTAAACTGAAGAAAATTGGGAAAACCACAAGGCCATTCAGGTTTGACCTAGATCGCATCCCTGATGAATATACAGTAGAGGTGAAGAATAGATTCAAGGGTCTGGATTTGATAGATAGAGTGCCTGAAGAACTATGGACGGAGGTTCGTGACATTGTACAGGAGGCAGCAATCACCACCATCCCAAAGAAAAAGAAATGCAAGAAAGCAAAATGGCTTTCTGATGAGGCTTTACAAATAGCAGAGGAAAGAAGGAAAGCGAAAGGCAAAGGCGAAAAGGAAAGATTTACCCAACTGAACGCAGATTTCCAGAGAACAGCAAGGAGAGATAAGGAGGCCTTCCTGAATGAACAGTGCAAAGTAATAGAAGAAAACAATAGAATGGGAAGGACTAGAGATCTCTTCAAGAAAATTGGAGAAATCAAGGGAGCGTTCCATGCAAAGCTGGCCATGATAAAGGACAAAAACGGTAGGGACCTAACAGAAGCAGAAGAGATTAGGAAAAGATGGCAAGAATACACAGAAGAACTATACAAGTAAGACCTCGATGTCCTTGACAACCACGACGGTATAATCACTGACCTCGAGCCAGACGTCCTGGAATGTGAAGTTAAATGGGCCTTAGAAAGCATTACTAACAACAAAGCTAGTGGAGGTGATGGTATCCCAGCTGAGCTATTCAAAGTCTTAGAAGAGGATGCTGTTAAAGTTCTGCACTCCATTTGCCAGCAAATTTGGAAAACGCAACAGTGGCCACAGGATTGGAAAAGATCAGTATACATTCCAATCCCAAAGAAGGGCAATGCCAAGGAATGTTCAAACTATCGCACAATTGCACTCATATCACACGCTAGCAAGGTCATGCTCAAGATCCTACAAGCTAGGCTTCAACAGTACGTGGATAGAGAACTACCAGAAGTACAAGCTGGGTTTCGAAGAGGTAGAGGAACTAGAGATCAAATTGCCAACATTCGCTGGATTATGGAGAAAGCAAGAGAGTACCAGAAAAATATCTACTTCTGCTTCATTGACTATGCTAAAGCTTTTGACTGTGTGGATCACAACAAACTATGGCAGGTCCTTAAAGAGATGGGAGTACCAGACCACCTCACATGTCTCTTGAGAAACCTGTATAAGGGCCAAGAAGCGACAGTTAGAACCGGATACGGAACAACTGATTGGTTCAGCATAGGAAAAGGAGTACGACAAGGATGTATACTGTCACCTTGCTTATTTAATATATATGCAGAGTACATCATGCGAAATGCTGGCCTGGATGAATCACAAGCGGGAATTAAGATTGCTGGGGAAAAGATCAACAACCTCAGATATGCAGATGATACCACTCTAATGGCTGAAAGTGAAGAGGATCTAAAGAACCTCTTGCTCAGAGTAAAAGAGGAGAGCGCAAAAGTGGGCTTGAAGCTCAACATCAAAAAAACTAAGATCATGGCATCCGGCCCCATCACTCCTTGGCAAATAGAAGGGGAAGCTGTGGAAGTAGTGACAGACTTCACGTTCCTGGGATCCCAGATCACCGCAGACTGTGACTGCAGCAACAGCCTCTCTCCCACCCTGCTGAATGATTTAAAGGGCCCGTAAGACACAGGGAGGGGGAAACAAACCTGACCCAAAAACTGGAATCAAGAACCGAAAGGGTGAGAAGAAAGTCTAGCGAAGGGCCAATATTAAAAACCTAGTGAAAACTTATAATATAAAAAATACAAGTATTTATTAGAAAGACAGTTAAAAACATACATAAGGGCCCAATGAAAGCCTCGTAAAAAAGTATAGCCTAAACACAAGAGCCAATACACATGACCTGACGCATTTCTGCCCTATTGGGGCCTTCTTCAGAGCTCAAACAATGTTGAGGTACAGAAAACTTAAATACATATTGCAATAAGATAACCAATAAGTGAATATTGGACCAGGAAGAGGAAGGTTAAACAGCAAGATCTAAAGACACATGACAAAGATGTTTGTGAGGTCTCAAAAGGTGAAAGTCATGTGTCTGGTGCCAAATGCACAGTTGCTGAATTAGAACATCTTCCAATTTAGGTCCAAAAAGCACCTGTGTGGCTATCAAAGTCAGAGCTAGAGTGTCCTCAAGCAAATTGGACACTAGCTCTGACACAGGTCACATGGAAATGCTCCTATGCCCCAACACTATCACTATGGCACTGCAAGATATGGGAGATGTTTATAATTGAAAGAATTACCTATAGGGTGAACCAACTTACTGCCAACTCATCTCAGTCCAATTTCGTTGAAGTGTGGTCCGTTACATTAAATTACTTGTTGCGAGTGGGAGTGGTTCCCAAAAGCATGGAGTATTTAACTGTATTGTAGTGTGAACTATGCATGGAAGATATATGCTTTAGACTCTGATGGAAAACCCCCCCCATGCATGTGAAAAATATGTAAGAATCCAAGGAATGTAAGTGACAGAGAGAGGACAAGCTTTTCTGGAATAGAAAGCTGTTTTGAATATCTTCACGGAGCACTACAGGAATTGCAATAATATGGATCAATGCAATCTCTCTCTAATGTCTTCCCAAAGCTCTGGGAAGACATTAGAGAGAGATTGCGTTGATCCATATTACTGTCATTCCTGTAGTGCTCTGTGAAGAGGTCGATGACGAACATCCACAGAGAGACTGAGAGAGATTCCTCTGCCACCTTCTGTTGCCATCGTTTTTTCCCCACATAGTTGAAGGGGTTTTTTGTGTTTAACGGATGACAGTGGATGAAGTTATATGTGTTAGTTTAGTTTATTTCTACAATCCTTAGACCAGTCATTAGTTATATGTGTTGACTAAGAGCTTCGAAAAACAAAGGCTTTTTAGTCCGTTTCCCCCCCCTTCATACCTCTGTTAGGATGCCTTAAAGTGATATCACCACTACTAACAGGATCCAGGAACATGGCCAGGACTGAATTAATAATATTTACATCAAGATTTTGTATTGTACTAGTACCCCTCTCTATGGTCTTTGACCACAGACCTATATATATTGAATCATACTTATGAAATGTATTTTATACAGTGAATGTTACTCATGGCAGATATTTGTCATATAAAAAACATAAAATGTGGTAAAATTTATAGAACAGTGATTTTCCTTCAGTGATTTATATATATTTTTCTCTGTATTTACACCGAAGCCTGTGTTTGTTTGTTTTTAACCTACCTCACAGGGCTGTTGTGCGACTGAAACAGAGGAATGGTGTGAGCTGCTTTGGGTCCCCTTTGGGGAGAAAGGCAGGGGTATAAAGGAAGTAAGCAAACAAACCAAAGAGTAAGTAAATAAACAATTCTGCCCGAAAGAGTCCCTCCCCGGGCTGTTTTTTTTGAAAACAAGAGAAATGGGCCAGGGCTCAGTCATATATGTTTGTGCCTAGCCTAGCTCCTTTCCCACTCACATGCAGGGGTACCAAGGCTATAATCTTGCGTCATTAACTGGTCTGTCACTCTGCAGTGATTCACCGTTCACTGCAACACAAGCCCTTGGCCTGCGCGGGGGACCCCTGCAGATCCTCACTAGCTGAACACGCTTGCAGAAAGACACTTGTCTGGCAATCCTCTCTTTATGCCTTCCCAGGCTGTTGTGTTGACTCCCCCTCAGCTTTGCCAGAATGAGTGACAGGCTTGCCCAAGGCCAACAAACTATTGGCTATAGAGAATTAAACTTCCTAAACTGAAGAAAATCTAAATTACATCCAATAATGCCTCCGGGATACACTCTATATGATGGTAACTGGCAATACAAACTTTGCCACACAAAGGCAGCAACTTTGCTTTCTTCCTGCAGCTGCCTGGTGGCTGGGATTTAGAAGATAACATTCTGGGCACTTTGAGAACTTCTGTGGGGAGCCTCTGAACTGGTAAGAGACCTGCTGCTGGTGCCATGAACTCAAGGCCACCAGGAATTCTATTCCTTTTAAAATAGAGAAAAAGTGACGAAGGCCTTTGGAAAACCTGTCTAATTTTTTAACAAGAGATATGAAACAAAGATATAAAGTCTTTATTTTAAAAAAGAAACAAAAAGGGGCTGCACAGGGGATATGTTTGACTTTGCTCTCAAATACATGCATTCAGCAAACCCAAGAGCCTGGAGTTGCAATAATTCCCCCCTCCCCTGTCCTCTTTATTATTCAAGCAGAGACAGGGTGGCGTGCTTCACAGGAAACATATTCTAATCAACCTGGAGTTAATGGTTAATTTGCACTCTGTGAATGCTCAAAGGTTAAGCTAAAACTGCCTTCCGGGGTAGAGAGCAGATCCAGTGATCTGGCAGCAGACCAAGTGTTCCTCTCTAGCTCTCAGCCTGTTAGGCCAGCAGTGGGAGGAGCACCTCACATGTTGGCACAAGATCGCTGTCATAGGGTCGCCAGCTCCGAGTTGGGAAATACCTGGAGACAGTGGTGTACCTAGCCTATTTGGCATCTGGGGCGGACACCCCAGTACCCACTCGGCAGCTGACTGGTAATTTTCCATGAGGAAGAATGGGAGGGGTCTGAGAGGCTTTAAAGGAAGGTCTTTGTTAGGTTAGAGAGAGATTTGGTGGGAAATCACAGCGGTTTTGGGGTGCTGACAAGGAGACACAATTGGGCAGGCAGCCACTGCTGAGAGCAGACTGAAGTGTCAGCGAGGGGGGGGAGGGTGTCTCTGGGGATCTCATGTAGGGTAGAGGATCTGTCACCCTGTAGGAGTGTCCCTGTGCTGCCACAGGGCTCTGGAACTCCCTCCCCAAGGAGATTCTCCTGTCCTCTTCTGCTGCCCTCTTCTGCCAGGGGGTAAAGACTTCTTTGTTTCATCTGGCATTCCCTCAGTGATCCCTCCTTCCTGACCAATGTTTCAATTCCTGTTTTCATATCTTTGAACATATTTTCCCTCTGTTTTGAGTTTGTTTTAATGATGTGTGTCCTTTTTTGGGGGGAGGCCAACTTTAATGGTTTAAAATGTGACTTTGCTGTGTATATTTTAAGTTGTTAGTTGCCTTGGTGGCTCTTGTAAGAGCAGAAAGGTAGGATATAGCTTTCATAAGTAAATAAATATTTGCAATAAAAGCCACTACCACAAAAACAATGCAACTTTCCCCTGCTCTCTCCTCCCATGAAACCGATGTGTGTTAAGTGCCAGCCCCTAGATCCTCTCATCATTCAGAGAAGTGGGTGAACATAACAGCATATCTTATTTCGAAGGGTTGCCACCTCTGGGTTGGAAAATACTTTGAGATTTTGGGGGTGGATCCTGGGGAGGGTGGGGTTTGGGAAGGGGAGGGACCTCAGCAGGGTATAAACCATAGAGTCCACCCTTCAAAGCAGCCATTTTCTTTATGGGAACTGATTGTGGATGTCTAGAGATCAATTGTAATAGTGGGAGATCACCAGGTGCCACCTGGAGGGTGGCAACCCAACTTATTTGTGGGAGGAAATAAGGTGTGTGCATGGGGTGGGATGTAAATGTTTCTTTCACCTGAGAAGTTAACTTTAGGAAGCCATTAGTCATAGGGTTGCCAAATCGTTTTTACCTGGCGGCGGGGGGCTCCCGTTCGGCGTCCTCAGTACGTGTGCGTGCAAAGCGCGCGCGCGCCGCATACACATCAGCCGGATGTGACGTGCTGACGCTGGGCACACTGGGGGCGGGGCCACAGCCATTTGAGGGGAAAACTCTATGTTTCCCCCGGGGCCCGATTCCGCAGCGGTGGAAATCGGGCCTCCAAAGCGGGGGGAAATCCGCCCCCCGGGGGGATTTGGCAGCCCTAATTAGTCAGCAGAGGGAGGGAGCTTAGACAAGAGTAGCTCCAAGAAACCCGAAGAGGTTTTCCTTGCTTTATGTTCTGCTGCCCATTCTTCACCGAGGAATTGTGGCTGCCCAATGGGGAGTGGGTTCCTGACATAGCCTTGCTGTACCAGCAGCAGGGCCGTGTAAGATTGCTCAGGGTACCGCACATGGCAGTGCGAAACAAGGCAAGCTTCATAGGAGCTGGAGTTTCAGAATCGACTCTGGTTCATTTTGCTCGTTTGCAGTGCTAACCATGGTTCTCTGAACAAGCATGGTTTAAACTAAATACAGTTGTGATGTCTGAAACCAACTATAGTGAATATGGGCAATCCATGTATTAATGAAGAGTTCCTTCCCCATAGCAATCCACCACCATTTTGTGGATCTTTTGCTAAAATTCTACATATTGTTGCTTTGTCATCTGTACATTCCCCTTATAGAGTAACTAGGAATAAGGCCCATTGTGGAAATAAATACAACGAGATCTAGAAAGAGGCTCTGGGAGAGTGCTCTGGCTTTGGGCAAACAGTGTCAGTTTGCTGTGGGGACCTCAGCAGGGTATAATGACAGAGTCCACTGTTTTCTCCAGAGGAACTGATCTCTGCTACCTGAAGAGCAGTTGTAATTTTGAGTGATCAATAGTCCTCACCTGGAGATTGGCAATAATTGTTACCCAGGATGAAATGGCTGGTTTGGAGGGTGGAGTCTATGGCATTCTACCTGTCTGAGGTCCCACCCCTCCGCAAACCCCACCCTCTCCAGGCTCCACCCCTCAAATCCCCAGGAATTTGCCAGCCTGGAGTTGGCAACCCCATCTCCTTACCAGCTAACCATCAACCTACCATTATCTGCCCCTTTGACTTCAGCTGAGTTCTGCCCTCCCCTCTGCAGAGCAGTTGTAATTCTGAGTGGTCTCCAGCCCTCACCTGGAGATTGGCAACAATGGTTCCCCATGAGGGACTGACTGGTTTGGAGGGTGGAGTCTATGGCATTGTACCTGTCTGAGGTCCCACCCCTCCTCAAACCTGACCCTCTTCAGGCTCCATCCCTCAAATCTCCAGAAATTTTCCATCTGGAGTTGGCAACCCTATCAGGACCGGCCCCAATGTGTTTTCTCCCAAAGGCCAAAGTAGGTGACAGGACCAAGCTTAGTTGCCTACCAACAGGCACTGAGGGGAAAGTAGGGCTGCCAGCTCTAAGGAGGGAAATACCTGGAGATTTGGGGGGTGGATCCTGTAGAGGGCAGCATTGGGCGGGGGCGGGCGGAAGGACTCAGCAGGTATAATGTCATAGGGCCTTCCCTCTAAAGCAGCCATTTTCTCCAGGGGAACTGATCTCTGTCATCTGGAGATCAATTGTAACAGCGAGAGATCTCCAGGTCCCACCTGGAGATTGGCAACCCTAGGGGAAAGTCTGCTGCACAGCAGGGGGTTGAAGAGAATGGTGTGATGGGTGCTGGGCCAAGATTGGCAACAATAGTTCCCCAGGAGCAAATAGCTGGGTTGGAGGGTGGAGTCTATGGCACTGTAACCTGTCTGAGGTCCCCCTCTCCGGCCTCCACTCCTCAAATCTCCAGGAATTTCCATACCTAAAGCTGGCAACTTTATTTCCTCCCCTCTCAGTAGCCTCTTATTTTGCCTTAAATTGGTTTTGATGTCAGCAGAGTGAGAAAATGCCAGAGGCTCTGGGTGGGTGCCCCATCGTAAATGCACCAAACAATTCCTAAAGATTTGCCAAAACACTACTCTGTCAATAAATTGCAGCACTTTGAAGTAGCACCAGAGCTTTAAGAGCTCTCCAGCTGTCACCTGGAGACTGGCAACAGCTTGTTTGGAGGGTGGGGAGTATGGCATTGTATCTGTCTGAGGTCCCCCTCTTCCTCCTCCTCCTCCTCAGACCCCACCCTCAGCAGGCTTCATCCCCAAAATATCCTGGAAGTTTCCAACCTGGAGTTGCCAACCCTATGATGATGCCATGCCAGTCTGGAGGCATGAAATCACCCTGAGAGTGCTTGCAGGCCTAGGGCTGCCATTGCCAACGAAGACAAATTGATGCAAAGGAGGATGGAAAAGTCTCCATATCTCTATTTTGCCTTAAATTGGTTTTGATGCCAGCAGAG
>NW_015160871.1:303051-329960 GCF_001447785.1 Gekko japonicus
GAAGTAGCGTATTAAATTTCCAGCTTAGACCTTTGCCATCTTGGTAAGATTTATTGTATGACCCCGTGACCCATGCATGGTCAGACATAGTCAACGAACCGATGTCTGCTTCTTTAAAGTTGTGTAAAAGCGTTGAAGATATTAAAATATAATCAATACGGGTATACACTTGGTGTGTGTGTGAGAAAAAGGTATACTGTCTCACGTTTGGATTTAATGATCGCCATAGGTCTAGTAGATTATACTTCTCCAAGACAGTTGCCAATTCCGAAAGGGTCTTGTTATTTTGTCGAAGATGTTTTTGTACAGACGGACTTTTGGAGGTTGTGTCCAGTTTCTGATCTACAATATAATTCAGGTCACATCCAATGATCAATTCACCATCTTTAAAGGCCATTAAAGCGCTCAAAGTTTCATCCAAAAATTTAATCTGGCCTTCGTTGGGGGCGTATATGGAGGCCAATGTTATTGGTTCTCCATACATGGTACCTTTTAAAAATAAAAATCTACCTTTGGGGTCTGACTTCATTTGAATACAACTGAAGGGGAAATTTTTTGAAATAAGGATAGCTGTACCTCTCGCCTTCGAGGACCCATCAGCATGGTACTGTTGTGTGAACCAATTAGTCTTCAAAACGCGGGGAAGAGGTTTTTTTAAGTGAGTCTCTTGAAGACAGAGAATGTCAGGGCGTTCTTTGGCCCAGAAAGCAGAAACTTTATATAGCTTATGTTTGTTGTTTAAGCCTCTAACGTTCCAAGTAACTATTTTAAAACTTTGTGTCATACTTTATATAAAACTATAATACAATAAACAATAAAACCTAACCAACAATTAACCAACTACCTTGTCTAATGCAAGGTAAGCTTTCAGAGTTGTTTAAGGGAAGCTCACCCTGAGATTCCCTACCTGAAAGACCAAAAGCAACCTGGGAGGGTTAACCACTACACTTAATTACAAAATGATGTTAAATCTTGCTATCTCCCTTCCACCTGCCTGCAATGTAGCTTTAGAAGCAAGAGTTCATTAACCATAAATTCCCAAAATATATTTTAACCTCCTATCGCAATAGAGCACTATGTTTTTCTATTCTAGCCATCTAGACTAGATCAAGTGCATGCTGCTTTAAAATAGGATTTCCCCACTTAACTTAACATTACTTTGAACTTTAGAAAAAAGTCTGATATATACCTAATAGTAATCTATGAAAATAGATTAAAAATAAAAATATTATATTTGGTACAGTTATAATAAATAAATTCAATACGCTAGCTATATATTCCTTCATACATGCTACAGCACGCAATATAAAACAGACAATCAAAATTTTAAAGTTTTACTGCGTACAAAACCAGTATAAAACAAGGACAGAATATAACCTTTAAAAACTGTAGAGCCGCAGTTTTAGTGGTACATTGCCTCATATATCCAAACTTATCCTAGAGTAGTATTGCATATATATCGAATATAGAACAAAAACAAAATATAACCTTTAACACTAGAGGGCTGCAATTTTTGGGGTGTATTACCTCATATACCCACACTAAACCTCCAGAACTTTAATTCCGTATCTATCAAACGACGACCTTTTGGGGCTAGGATATACAACCAAACTTATAAAGTATTACTTCATACAATTCCGGACTAAATCATGCACAAAATATTATTAGACCATAACTAACTGGTCATCATTAAGACCATAAGTTACTCACGAATAACCATACAAACTGTCCATCCGCAATAAGTTCTTTGGAAAGAGAAAAGTTCAAGTATTCAGTAGACCGTTTATTTCCTCCTCGGAAAGCTGTATCTCCAGGGTTTGCAGGAGCTTGATACCTGAGGGGATATCTGAAGCTTGTGTAAGGGTACCGTTTTTATAAACCTGGATATCCGATGTCGGGCTCCAGCGAAATCTTACATGTGCGTTGAACAGCTTAAGGGTGATCGGCTTCAGGCTTCGGCGCTTGTCCAGTGTCTCGGCGGAGAGGTCAAGCAGCACTTGAATCTTTGCACCTTCAAACTCCAGCGAACCGTTAATGCAAGCCGCTCGCAGGACTTCATCCCGAACTTTCGGGTGCAGGAATTGTGCCATCACATCGCGGGGGCGATTTCTTTTAGCTCTAGCTAGGGGACCCAGACGAAAGGCTTTTAAAATAGTTGGAGTAGTACCTTCTTCCCACTGCAAAACAGCAGCCAGCCATTTTGCAAGCAGTTGTGCTAAGTCTTTTCCTTTTTCAGCGCCCTCTTCAAGCCCACAAAATTTCAAGTTTAAAAGGCGCCATCTATTTTCCAGCGCTTCCAGTCTTGAGGTCTGTTGTTTTTCTCTATTTTGCATAGTTTGCATTTCTTCCTGTAGATTAAGAGTTATTTCTGCAGTTTCTTCCGCAATCTTGGTCGTATCATTAAGACCTTTAACAAGGTCATTAAGTTGAGTTTGCATAGGTTGAAGGAGTTCCGATACACTAGAAGTCAGGGTTTTAAGTAAGTCCGATTTCAAGTCGTGAAAGTCCTGCCTTGTTAACGGGGCTGTGGCGCCATCGGTCGGTGAGCCGTTAGGGACTGAGTTGCTGTTAGACGCCATACTGTCTTCCGAATCTTCTATAGGCCCCGGAGTTTTGGCGGCTGCTTCCCGCGTGAAATAGGTGGAAACAGTAAAGTTTTGCAAGCTATTTCTAGAGTCCTTCTGTTTATGTGACTTTCCCATCTCCGCTTTTCGACTTTAAGGAGGATATAGCCGTTTCTTTTGGCTGATTTCGGCAGGCGGTATCGGGAGCTAGCAGGAATTGCGACTGCTCACATTGGCGTCGCTCCGCCCCCCCGAGAGATACTCTTTTAAAAGGCAGCAACGGCCTGTTTTATCCTCTTTCCCATCCAACACCCAGCATAGTCTTCTTCCAGTACCAAGAGAAGGAACAGAGCGTTACTGGCACTGGATTCTTTCAAATGTGAGGAAAGGAAAAGAGGAGAGCCTTCCTTGAAGTGCCTTATGGGAAGCTGGAGTGCTTTTGCTGTTCTACTGGTGTGTGTCAACCAGTGTTCCCTCTAAGCTGAGTTAGTGTGAGCTAGCTCACAGTTTTTTAGCCTCTGGCTCACACATTTTTGTCCTAGCTCAGGCAGGATGGCTCCAGAGCAGACTAATTTATGCAGTAGTCAAATTGCTCACTCACAACTTTAATGCCAGTAGCTCACAAAGAAGAATTCTTGCTCACAAGACGCCACAGCTTAGAGGGAACATTGGTGTCAACCCCCCCTCCCAGTTAAAAAAGCAACTCTCAGCGAGGCCCTGTTTAAGGGCTATAGATCAGCATGCTTAGAAACAGCATTGGCACATCTGCTCCTCCTTGAGAAATTGTGCTTTTCCAAAGTAACTGGCCAGATGGAGTGTGGCAAGGGCCAGCCATTCAGGGCAGGTTATCCTTTCAAAGAAACGTGGATATGCTGTAGAAAGTCAAAGCTAGGCAAATATGTCAAAGTTTTATAAGACAGACATGTTTGGCAAAAGAATAACGGCCTAACAGGGAGATGTTTCACGAATCAGATGAACAATTATCATTCCAACATCACTGTTCTTGAACTTAGAGTCATCACAGTCCTTTTAGAAGGGAATGCTAGAAATGCTACCCTCCACATGGGACCTGTAGATCCCCTGGAATTACAGCTCATCTCCAGACTAAACAGATCAGATCCCCTGGAGAAAATGGATGCTTTGGACTCTGTGGCTTTGCATACCACTGGAGGTCCCTACTGTCTCCTGGCTCCATCTTCAAATCTTCAGGAGTTTCCCTAACCTGAATCTGACAACCCTTCCCCCATGTCCTGCTGGTGACCAGGGGGGTGGCAGCCCTAACTAATACAGGTATTTGATTCAAGTGATCTGACAGATAATGAGTTTCAAAAACAAGAGACCATCTCATGTATTATCAGCATCACAAAAACTAAAACATTGGGGTGCTCCTTTTGGAAGGGGGCATGGCCTTTTTCTGTACTAAACAACATTGGTGGGGAAATCGACAACATGAAGCTGTGACTTCTGAGCACGCATTGATGGGATGTCTCAACAAAGATGTGGGGAAACCCAAGGGTGGTTCCAGCATTTCTTGTGAAAGTGAAATTTGCCCAACAAACACCATATTGATTACTTTGTTCTGTACCTGAGTGGTTTTGTTATGGCATTCACTCAAATCTGGGTGGGGATATTTGAGATTGGAATGAACCAGTTGTTCAGCACTGAGGACACACCCTGGAGACATTATCAGAAGCCAGGGGATTATGAATCAAAGGCACATGTTATTTAGTATAATGGATCCCAGTTTTTAAACAAAGGTACTGTGGATGCCACAGCCAAACTCTAACTGACCTCAGTGTAGTTTTTGTGCAGAAGCCATAATATTTCAACTGTGTGCCCTCTGAGTCTTTCAGTTATATGGGAACTGTTCAAACCCCCCTGTGGGGTAAACTGAGGCCCCGGTCACACAGCAAAGTTGCCACGGGAGAGGCACGGGAGTCCCACAGATTTTCCGGGCGCGATCTCACCCCAACATCTGGGAAGCGCAGTGCTCCTGTGGCAAACCCGTGGCTCCCTGCCGAAGGTGCGGAGTTAAAAACTAGTACCTACGAGGTATTCGTTTCCTGAAACCGCGGGCCAAGGGCGGGCATCTGATCGCGTTCCTGGTGGACTTATGTGGCATCCAGTGCCTGCCGCTGTTCATCTCCGCAGGTTGCACAACAGCGCCGAACAGCGCATGTGCACAAAGAGTGATCGCTAGTGCGATCGCGCGGTGCAGCTTCTGTGCCGCGCTGCAGGATACCCGTCTGATCAGCATTTCCCCCGAACCACAGGACCTCGACAGGGATGTGTGCTCGGGCAGCCATGCATTAGTTTCCTCCGGGGCAATTAGCCACGCCTCCCCCCCGCGATATCTGGCCCGTGTGACCGGGGCCTGAGTTTATTAAAGCTGGCTACATCCAGCTAACTTTGGAATGTTTCACATTTGGAAGCCACTATCTCAAAATCATGACTTCAGCTTAAGAAATCACAAGAGAAGGAAAGAAGCAGTTGGAAGCTCTCCAGTCTGACAAGATTTTGTCATTGAGCATTCAAACTTCTTTTTCTATAATCCTAAAATGCAGAAATGTCCATTAAAATTAGTCCATGCTCTTGGATATCTCTAACTCTGTAGACTGAACTGCCTTGCACTGGTTCAGTGTTCACAGTCTATTAGATAAAATACCCCTGTGGATTCATTTTATGCTTTGTTTTACCATTGATAGGAACACATTGTTAGAGAGCTCCAAAACTAGAGTTACACCTTTCTAAGTCCACTGACTTCAATTAAACAGCCATGTGAGTTTTATGTTTGTATGTAAGTGACATCAAGTCACAGGTGACACATGGTGACCCCAGCGAGGGGTTTTCAAGGCAAGTGAGAAGCAGAGGTGGGTTGCTATTGCCATCTTCTGGTCGTCTCCCTTCCATGTACTGACCTTGCTTCCAAGATCTAAAGAGATGAGGCTATACCATGCTACCTTCCATCACACAGGGAACTTTACAGTGCATCCTAAAGAGAGTTACACTCTTCTAAACTCACTGACTTCAGTGGATTTGGAAGGGTGTCGCTCTGTTTAGCATTGTATTGTAAAGCTCCCTTGACTATTTCATTCTGCGCCCCATTGATTTTTCTTCAATGGTGAAAGGAAAGGTCGATGCTGCAAAGAACAATACTGCATAGGAACCTGGAATGTAAGATCTATGAATCAAGGTAAGCTTGACGTGGTCAAAAATGAGATGGCAAGACTGAACATCGATATCTTAGGAATCAGTGAACTAAAGTGGACAGGAATGGGTGAATTTAACTCAGAAGACCATTATATCTACTACTGTGACCAGGAATCTTGTAGAAAAAATGGTGTGGCCTTTATAATCAACAAGTGAGTGCAAAGGTCAGTACTGGGATACAATCTCAAATGATTTCGGTCCGATTCCAAGGTAAACCATTCAGCATCACAGTAATCCAAGTCTATGCCCCAGCCACTGATGCTGAAGAGGCTGAAGTGGACCGGTTCTATGAAGACCTACAACACCTCATAGAACTAACACCAAAAAATGATGTCCTCATCATCATAGGGGACTGGAATGCTAAAGTAGGAAGTCAAAAGGTAACCAGAATAACAGACAAGTTTGGCCTTGGAAAACAAAATGAAGCAGGGCAAAGGTTAACAGGGTTTTGTCAAGAGAACGCACTGGTCATAGCGAACACCCTCTTCCAACAACCTAAGAGGCGACTCTACACATGGACATCACCAGATGGGCAACACCGAAATCAGACTGACTATATAATTTGCAGTCAAAGATGGAGAAGCTCTATCCAGTCAGTAAAAACAAGACCTGGAGCTGACTGTGGTTCAGATCATGAGCTACTCATTGCAAAATTCAGACTTAAACTGAAGAAAATTGGGAAAACCACGAGGCCATTCAGGTTTGACCTAGATCGCATCCCTGATGAATATACAGTAGAGGTGAAGAATAGATTCAAGGGTCTGGATTTGATAGATAGAGTGCCTGAAGAACTATGGACAGAGGTTCGTGACATCGTACAGGAGGCAGCAATCACCACCATCCCAAAGAAAAAGAAATGCAAGAAAGCAAAATGGCTTTCTGATGAGGCTTTACAAATAGCAGAGGAAAGAAGGAAAGCAAAAGGCAAAGGCGAAAAGGAAAGATTTACCCAACTGAACGCAGATTTCCAGAGAACAGCAAGGAGAGATAAGGAGGCCTTCCTGAATGAACAGTGCAAAGTAATAGAAGAAAACAATAGAATGGGAAGGACTAGAGATCTCTTCAAGAAAATTGGAGAAATCAAGGGAGCGTTCCATGCAAAGCTGGCCATGATAAAGGACAAAAACGGTAGGGACCTAACAGAAGCAGAAGAGATTAGGAAAAGATGGCAAGAATACACAGAAGAACTATACAAGAAAGACCTCAATGTCCTTGACAAACACGACGGTATAATCACTGACCTTGAGCCAGACATCCTGGAATGTGAAGTTAAATGGGCCTTAGAAAGCATTACTAACAACAAAGCTAGTGGAGGTGATGGTATTCCAGCTGAGCTATTCAAAGTCTTAGAAGATGATGCTGTTAAAGTTCTGCACTCCATTTGCCAGCAAATTTGGAAAACGCAACAGTGGCCACAGGATTGGAAAAGATCAGTATACATTCCAATCCCAAAGAAGGGCAATGCCAAGGAATGTTCAAACTATCGCACAATTGCACTCATATCACACGCTAGCAAGGTCATGCTCAAGATCCTACAAGCTAGGCTTCAACAGTACGTGGATAGAGAACTACCAGAAGTACAAGCTGGGTTTCGAAGAGGTAGAGGAACGAGAGATCATATTGCCAACATTCGCTGGATTATGGAGAAAGCAAGAGAGTACCAGAAAAATATCTACTTCTGCTTCATTGACTATGCTAAAGCCTTTGACTGTGTGGATCACAACAAACTATGGCAGGTCCTTAAAGAGATGGGAGTACCAGACCACCTCACATGTCTCTTGAGAAACCTGTATAAGGGCCAAGAAGCGACAGTTAGAACCGGATACGGAACAACTGATTGGTTCAGCATAGGAAAAGGAGTACGACAAGGATGTATACTGTCACCTTGCTTATTTAATATATATGCAGAGTACATCATGCGAAATGCTGGCCTGGATGAATCACAAGCGGGAATTAAGATTGCTGGGGAAAAGATCAACAACCTCAGATATGCAGATGATACCACTCTAATGGCTGAAAGTGAAAAGGATCTAAAGAGCCTCTTGCTCAGAGTAAAAGAGGAGAGCGCAAAAGTGGGCTTGAAGCTCAACATCAAAAAAACTAAGATCATGGCATCCGGCCCCATCACTCCTTGGCAAATAGAAGGGGAAGTCGTGGAAGTAGTGACAGACTTCACGTTCCTGGGATCCCAGATCACCGCAGACTGTGACTGCAGCCATGAAATTAAAAGACGCCTGCTCCTTGGGAGGAAAGCGATGGCGAACCTAAACAGCATGATAAAAAGTAGAGACATCACCCTGCCAACAAAAGTCCGCATGGTCAAAGCAATGGTATTCCCAGTAGTCATGTATGGCTGCGAGAGCTGGACTATAAGGAAGGCCGAGCGCCGAAGAATAGATTCTTTTGAACTATGGTGCTGGAGAAGACTCTTGAGAGTCCCTTGGACTGCAAGAAGAACAAATCAGTCAATCCTCAAAGAAATCAACCCTGACTGTTCCCTGGAAGGCCAGATAATGAAACTGAAGCTCAAATACTTTGGCCAACAAATGAGAAGGGAGCACTCAAGACTCTGATGCTGGGAAAGATTGAAGGTCAAAGAAGACGGGGACGGCAAAGGATGAGATGGTTAGACAGTGTCATCGATGCAATGAACATGAAATTGAGCCAACTTCAGAGGACGGTGAAAGACAGGATGGCCTGGCGTGATCTGGTCCATGGGGTCACAAAGAGTTGGACTCGACTGTGCGACTGAACAACAACAAACATTCCCAATACCATTATTACATTTTGGAACGCAGGATGTTGCTCACTTGAACTCATGAAAGTGCCTTATCCTGAATCAGACCAATGTGTCTGTCAAGGTTAGCACTGTCTACTCTGATTGGCAGCAGCTCTCCAGGGTTTTAGCTTTCATATCACTTTCTAGCTGAGCCTTTTGACTGGAGAAACTAGAGATTGAACCACGTACCTTCTGCATGCAAAACCGGCATTCTACCACTGAGTTGCTTGGTCAAAAACAAATACAGATTAGCTGAGAATTTTAATGGTGGCTCTTCTGGGATTTAGACAAGACTGCTGAAGCAACTTATCCTGCTTTGATCTCCTGTACTACATGATTCATGAGCCTTGCTTGGTGGTGGGGGGGGAGAATTATCTGTATCACTGCACTGTCTGATAAAAAAGTAATTCAATACAGAATTAATAAACTCTGAAAAAAGCGTACCATTCTCTAACATTACAGTCTTGTCCTGTTAATTACAGTACAATTTTCACAAAGTGTAGACAGTGGCATTAGGATGGGAAAGTACATAAGAAAAAGAACACCTTATTCACAATAAAATAAGGGTTTTTTTTCCTGTTCATTTTATGATGATGATACTAATCCCTGCCCCTACAGGAAATAACACCTACCCTGCATTTCCAAGAGCTAATTACCATTGCCAAAACTCCTAGGCTGTAGTAATTATATCCTTGATAGGTGTGGAAACCCATTATATTGTTAGTTATTATTACTATGGTTCTCTTTTGGCCATGTTAACACTCCTAAAAAAGAATTAATCATAGTGCTGAGATAAACACAATATGTGTATCTCTGTATATCTGTTTATTCCCCCCCCCCCCAAAAAAAAGAAGGGTGTCTAAAGAAACACTGAAAATGACTTGTCCTCTTGTTGGATTAGGTCTGCAAAAAAAAAAATTGGCCTGATTCGGTTTGAACGAATTGGGCCGAATTTGATTCAGCTGGCTGAATGACCCCCGAATGCCACTCTTGGCAATTTAAGCCGATTCAGGGCTCATTCGACCAGCCAAATCAGATTCTGCCAGGGGCGCCCAGGCAAGCCAAGGGAAGGCTGTTTAAACTGCCTTCCCTCCAGGGAGGGGGGCTTGCCCGGGTTCCCCGCAATGAAGCGAGCGTGCCGCCTCTGCGGTGCGACTAGGGGTTTAAAGATTAAATCACCCCCAGTCGTGCCACAGAGGTGGCACGCTCCCTTTATTGAAGGGCAGGAAAGGGAGCAGGGAGGCATTTAAATGCCTCCCTGTGCTTTCCACAGCTCACCCACTTTGGCGGGCGAGAGGAGAAAGGCTTCTAGAACCCTCCGCCCCCACCCTTCCCTGGCTTGCTTGCCTCTGTGGGCGATGCAGGAAGGGCTGGAGAGTGAGTGGGGAGGCATTTAAATGTAAAGTAAAGTAACATGGATAGCTGTGGCGTGTAAAGCCCCCAAACATGAAGCTAATAGATTTTCCACTTCAAAAGGCATGGGATTTCAACAACATAACCTAGGAACATAAGAAGAGCCCTGCTGGATCGGACCAGTGGTCCATCTAGTCCACCATCCTGCCTCACACAGTGGCCAACCACTTATGGGGCTACCAATTACAGATTCAGAAATAGCTGGAGATTTGAGGGTGGAATCTAGGAGGGTGGGATTTAGGGGGAGAAGGGAACTCAGTAGGGTATAATGCCATATAGTCCACCTTCCAAAGCAGCCATTTTCTCCAGGAGAAGTGGAATAAATGCTTGATAAATAATAAATATTTGACAAATAATAAATAAACAAAATAAGCCGAGAGCCAGTTTGGTGTAGTGGTTAAGTGTGCGGACTCTAATCTGGGAGAACCGGGTTTGATTCCCCACTCCTCCACTTTGCACCTGGCTGGATGACCTGATAAGAGCTGTTCTTGAAAAAGAGCAGCTTCTGTCAGAGCTCTCTCAGCCCCACCTACCTCACAGGGGAAGGGAAAGGAGTTTGTAAGCCACTCTGAGACACCTTTGGGTAGTGAAGAGCGGGGTATAAATCCAATCTCCTCGTCCTCCTCGTCCTCCTCCAATCTATGTAGTCCGGAGAGCCATTGTAATTCTGGGAGATATCCAGCCCCCACCTGGATGCTGGTAACCCTAACCACTTCCTCTGGATGTCCAACAACAGGTAGGGTTCAGGTCCTACCTGGCAACTGGCAGGGGGATCCTTGGTCCTCTCTGAATTTGAATCTGTAGGGTTAACCATTAAATTTGAATTTGAATCTGTAGGGTTAACTCCATAACCATAAGGTCCCAAGTTTTAAGCTTCCACAGTGTTAAAGATGGAAGTTTATCCTACTTCCAGTTTGCTGCAATATACAAATGTGCCTTCACCAATAAAGCTGAAATAAGCTTAAGCTTTGGTATATCAATATCCTTACAAGAAGGTAAATCCAACAATAGCCATTTGGGATCTAGTACTAACTTTACATTACAGATATTGTGAATCACCATAAGTACTTTAACCTTTGTTGTTGTTGCTAAGGAGATCAGTCTAGCCTGGGCTAAAACATCCCCGTAGACATCGCAAAAAGCTAACAAATACTGCCTTCAGCATCCCATTGTCCAAATTGCACATCCTGCATGCTTTGCTGTTTATATAATATTTCCTAGGCTCTAGATAACAGATCCCTTCCTTTCCCTTCACCTTCCACCTGTTAGAGGTCGTGTTCCTTAACTGGGACAACAGGTTGCCTCTCACAAACACCAACTTTCTTAATGCTGAAGTGGGTGAAGCACATGGCAACTGGCTGTTGACAAGCCATCTTTTGTAAAGCTAATTCCTTGCAAATGTTCAGAGATGATTCCCTGAGTTTCCCTCACAGTGGGAGCTGATGGCTTGCCTGTGAAAAGCAATTGCTTTGGAGCTTGAATGCACCTAAACAAAGATTCAGGGAAGAATTTAATGCTGAACTTTATTGAAACAGAGGGTTGAGCCTTCCGGGAGGGAAGGGCACTTTGTTTTTAAGAGCCTCCTGGCTTCCCAATGGCTCTGCTTAGACTTCGGTAGATATAAACACAATATTACAAAGGTATCAGAAGTGTTTGCTGCTTTCTTAGCCAAAGAAGACTGAATCCCCACAAAGGCTGCCCTCCGAACTTCTTCTCACCATTTGAGGAAGTAAGGAACACATCATCACCCATTTCCCAGGCTTTCCTTGTCCTCAGTACATTCTTTCTCTAAATTGGTTTTAGCATGATCTTTCTAGAAAGAATGCCATCTAACTGGGCCAATTCCAAATTTTGGGGGGGCCCAGGCTAGGGTTGCCAACTTCCAGGTGGTAGTCAACCACCAATGGATGTACAGCATATGCAAGTATGCAAACCACCAAAAAATACTGTACAAATAAAGTATTAGACAACAAATTGTGTCCTTAAAATGAATTAGTGTTTTCTTTTACAGTCCTTTTTCCAAGGAGTTCTTAACCACTCCCTTGCTGGGCAAGAAAGCCAAATTGAAGCAAGATAGACTTCAAAGTCAGAGTTACCTTCTAGAGCTTTTAGGGCTCCACCATTGAGACAGCGGCCTGAAGAAGTCAGAAGAAACAGACGACAACCTAGGCGATCCGTAGTTGCTTCATTTGTGATTGTGTTTAAAGACAAAAAGAGAGTGCTTAAGAACATACTAATTCATTTTAAGGACACAATTTGTTGTTTAATACTGTATTTGTACAGGGTTTTTGTTGGTTTTTTTGGTGGTTTGCAAACTTCCAGGTGGTGGCTGGAGATCTCCCACTATTACAACTGCTCTCCAGGCAACAGAGAACAGTTGCCCTGGAGAAAATGGCTGCTTTGAAAGGTAGACTGTATGGCATTATGCCCCAAACCCCAACCTCCTCAGGCTCCACCCCAAAATCTCCAGGGATTTCCCAACCAGGAGAGGCAACCCTCAACCAGGCCCCTCCCCTCTCTACCCACCAACCCCCCCCCACTCACACCTCCCTTCCTCCCACAGCCCCCCCACCTGCCTCTGCCTCTTCCTACCACCTGCACTCGCAGCTACCCTCGCTACCTGCGGCTGGGACTTCTGGTGGCAGAGGGACTGCAAGCCAGTGGGTGGGGGAAGGGTGCCCAGGAAGGTGGCACCGGAGGGGCATTGGAAGGGAGTCCGTAGCAGTGGGCCCCTCCAGGAGCCCTGGGCCCCGGCAGCTGCCCCATCTCAGGGTATGCTGATGCCAGCCTTGTCAAGCAGTCTAGATGGGAAGGTGCCCACTTTAAGTCCTGCCTACATTAGTGCTGTTTTCCTTGCCCTGGTCCTGTGGCTGCCATTCCTCCTGTTAGGATCTGCGAAAAGTCCCCCAAGCAGCCTGCACAAGGCAGGTAAGCTGGGAAGCCTGATTCAGGCCGAGAAGCCTGATTCTAGGCGAAAATAAAAGGCAAGCCTCTGAGAGATTTTTTTTCCTTTTCTTGCAACATCGACTTCCTGTTGTTTGCTCGTTAGCACTGGAAGGTTGCAGGCTTGTGCAATCAGACCAGCTGTCCGTTGAGGAGGACAGGAAATAGGGAGGGGGTCTGAGTGAGTTTAGCTCTGCGGAGAGGCTTATATCAGACGGAATAAAATCCTTTTTCATTTAAAGGTCATATACACTTACACGCAGTCCGTAACAAGTTTATGACATACGCACATCATATACAAACCATATACAACCGATTATAGGAATAGAACTTATGGGAGGAGATCTTATGGGAGATGCGGGACTTTCCAAGATAGGTTTTTTTCTAGATATGAGCTAAACTACCGGAACCTCCAAATTAGGCAGGTTTGCACAATGTCTTACATAAGACATATGTCAGGTCAAGCTGACCCGGGAGGAGCAGCGATAATGGTGAGACCATCAAGTTGGGAGATGTGGGGACTTTCCAGAACCTTTAGAATAACAAATGTGGACACTGGAACCGTTAAAGACCCAAATAAGGAAGTGTTGATACAATAAAGTGTTTAGACAAAAAAGTCGGCCTGACCTAGAGTTATCAACATCGGGAAGCCCCGGTCATTAAGATGGACAAAACTCAGCTGTTTTCAACTGATTAAAGAAACAATCTAAATGTCAAACACTTCTGATTGGTCAACACTGATCAACAGGATGAGTAAACAGAATTGGAAAAAAGGATATAAGGTAGTGTAGTTGGTATCAGGGGAGAAGGTCTAGGAAGGTCCAGGGTGGTCCAGAGAAGGCAGACAACCCTTGTCCCAAGCTCCGATCTCCAAAGGAACAGAAGCAGCCCCGCCTGGGATCAACACCAGTGGTGAGAAATTATGTCTCGACTCTTAGAGTCAAGCTGTAATAGGCAAAGATTATCAAAGCTGCATAGAACTGTTAATTAATGCTATGTTTAAAATAAAACCCTTTAAAATTACAGAATTGTGTCTGGTCTTCCTCTGTTAAGAGACAAGGTCCGTTATACATGCAGAGAGATATGCAAACAAGATCCTGCTTGCACCGAGCGAGTAGCTTGGGCCGAAAGATGGACGGGTAACACTCCCATCACACCACCAGAGAGCTTTCTCAGGTTGGTTTTTTTTTAATCCCTGATAACTGCTACTGTGCTATTGCACATAGCATATTTTTCTATTCCTACAATATACTATTTTCTCTAAATTCCCGGCTTAATTATTTTTTTAAAAAGTCTCTAGCTCTTTTTGCATCCTGGCCTGGATGGCCCAGGCTACCCCGGTCTCATCAGACCTCTGTCAGCAAGCTGCCAATGTGTCTGTAATGTATGTATTGGGCCTGTCTGCATCTCTTTTCCCCCCTCGCTTGTCGACAACCTCTATTGCCATGGTAACGGTGCGCATGTCCACCCTCAACCCCATGCACTCATCTCCTCCACTGCATTCCTTTCCATGTACGCTAGCTTTGCTTTGATGGCGCGTTATCAAACCCAAGGCCACAGGTGGTGTGCAGCAAGAGGCTTTTGCTTAGTCTGTAATGAATATGTAGTGTGGGAATAGTCGAATTGTTTAACTGTAGAGAACCGTTGCTTCTCAGGGTTTGGGCGCGCTGGGCGCCTTCTAGGCGGGAGCGGGAACCATACCTATTGGCTATTGTAATTATGAAATTGCTTTAACCTATCTGTCAAGCGCTCAACTCGTTATTCTGAACAGAGAATCTGTTCTAAGTGCTTCATGGCTTCAATAAAGTAAAACCTTCCTGCAAGTGTGTACTTCATTGCCTGCTGTGGGGTCTGACATACTGTTCAGAATCCACCTTTCCTCATCCTTGCGCATCTATCCACCTCGATATGAGTGGAAGTGAGGGGAAACTTGGCACGGAGAAATCTCCACCGGGGTCCGAGCATGGAGACTCGGACCAGGGGGAGGATCCCCCGGAAACCTCGGCCTCGGTGCTGGTGCCGGTCACTCCTCTGCTGTACACCCCGGGCTGCGGGGCTGTCCCGAAACGAGGTCAAGTGTTCTTGACGCCGCGCGGAGCCCCGTATCGCCCAGGGCATAGAGGCCGCGACCACCAGAGCTGGAGCCAGTTTGATGCGGCGGCTACTAGGGAAACCTACTCGCATCTGGGAGCTGGCCTAGGTGAGAGCCTGTATGACAAAGATTGGGGAGACTCGGGCTTGGAAGCCCTGGGAGTCGACTTCGACGAGCCGTCGGGGCCATCATGGGTGACGGATCGGAGACGGAGCAAGGTGACCCAAAATCTCCTGGAAGAGAGGGTGATGGGCAGACTAGAGGCCAGTGACCGCAACGTCCATCAACTCCAACAAACCGTGGAAGAGATGATGACCACGCTACCCGACGTGGTCATGTGAACCTTCGAGGAAATGTGGGAGCGCTTGCGACAACCAGACGAGGCGGGAGATGACGGCCAGAGACCCCCTGACCGGAAGCCGCCGGCGCGGGAAGAACAAGCTCCACCGGGAGTTCCCGATGAGCAAGAGCCGTGACCTGCCCCCTGACCCCGGGACAGACCTGACCAGGAGCCGAGACTCCTGGTGAACCAACGACCCAAGGACCTGATTGAGGCCACGTTTGATGGGAACCCAGACGAGCTGGCCTACTTTGTGGTACGGGTCAGAATATTCATCGAACAACCGGGGCACCTGTTCCCTGATGACAGCAGCCGGATCGATGTGGTTGCCGCAAGACTGCGGGGAGCAGCGGCCACCTGCTATGTGAGTTTAAACAATGTGAGAGGGCCCGAGCTTAGAGACATGCATGCCTTCATGTGGGCCCTTCGAACCCAGTTCAAAGATGTGAACGCAGGCCCGAGAGCACGAGCGTACTTGCGCACGCTGAAGCAAGGGAGAAAGACGGTCCGGGAGTACGCTGCGGAATTCAAGCTCCATGCTGCGAAACTACAGAACTGGCCAGAACACATCCTCACCAAAATGTTCCGGGTGGGCCTGAATCCGGAGATCCGCGAGACGGTGCTGAGATCGGTAGACCCAGTATCACTACTAGCCTGGATCCAGGAGGCCAAGAGCGCAGAGAATCGCCTGCAAACCCTCCGCCTCTCCCCAGTGTGGCTCACGTTGTTTTTCTCGCCTTCATTTTATCCCCACAACAACCTGATGAGATCGGTTAGGCTGAGAGCGCTGGACTGGCCTATGGTAACCCAGCAAGTTTCCAAGACAGAGTGAGGATTCAAACCGAGAGCCTCACTGGCTCTGGGGATGCCCAGAGACAGAATAAGAGGGGCTCTTGATAGGAGTGTCACAGCTTACAGTTGGGAGGACTGTCTTGAAAGAATGAGAGACGGGCTTTTGTCTTCAGAAGCCCCACTGGGGAGAAAAGTGGGATATAAATTAACCAAATAAAATGACAAGTCCACAGATTCTGTACAGCTATTCTCGAATGTTTCAGGGATATGGCCATGTCCTATGGAACCACAGCTTTTTGTTTATGATACAGAACTGACAGAGTCCTGCTGGTGAAAAACTTGTACAGGAGATCCATGTGGCCAGCACCCTGTTGACTCTATGCACAGTGTTGGCACCACAGGTCTTTTGAAGAAACTGGTGCTCTACTGCCAGGTGGGCATGCCACACATATGGGCCAGCACATGGAGACAGGAACCTATGTCAGTGGCTATGTGTTGTTTCATGAAGTGAGGGCTTTCTGATACCACTGCATGGCTAAATTGGATTTTATTTATTTCTGCACCTACCCTGGCCAAGAGGAGGAGATTAATTCCAAAATGAGTGCTAGCAAGACAAGGTGGAGGCAGGAATAAAAATCAATCTGTAGCATGAAAAATGTTTAAAGTCTTAGGGAAAGGGCTGCACAAAAAGAAATTTTAAGTAACATTAGTACAGTGCTCTGGAGACGGCTGCACCATATGTATTGGGATCCCTAAAGATTAATGGGTGTAGTAGTAGAACTCACCAAGTATAAACCAATAAAGTTGTACCAATAAGTTCCTTCTTTGTATCACTTGAAGACAGAATTTCATTCATTAGCTTTGGAAACATCTAGTAATGACAGCAGCAAAGCTAAGAAATAAGACCTTGTGAATTCGCAGTCAGACAGTAAATTGATTTTTTTAAATAGCCAAACAGCCATTACTTGCATTTCAGTTAATCTTCAAGGGTAGAAATGAGCTCAAAGTAAACTGCTGGTGCCTTTTCGTAACATATCTCACAGCATGTGCCAAAGACAGCCTTACAAACCTTCTTTCACCTAGTGGGGATAAATGATTGCCCTGTCAGTTTACCAACCGTGAGAAGTAGAACTGATTACCATTAGAGAAAAGTAACTTATTTAACTCATTCTGTTTTTACTAAGAATCAAAACAAGCATAATTCTTTGGCAAGAATCTTCCAGATCAGGAGAAGAAAAATCTCAGTTACAACAACGGGTCCACTGTTAAGAGGACCAGTCAAATGCTATTATGAGGAAGGTGCTAGCAAACTCACTGGAGCCACTGTGATTAAAAAGATTTTTTTTATCTGAAGAAGTGTGTGTGCACATGAAAGCTTAAACCTTGAATAAAACTCTGTTGGTCTTAAAGGTGCCACTGGACTCAAACTATGTAGTGCTGACAACATTGTTCCAGAATTTTTTTTACAACCTCTAGCAGAATGCACCCCCCCCCAAGATACTGTTTTAGTTTGTAAAAATATTCTTCTTCCCCAAGTTTCCCAAGGCTATATGCAAGACTGTATGCTTTGCAGGCATGGACTCTTGTATTTGTGTGGAATTTTGCATTCTGAGGCTATCTAGCGCAGTTCCCTATTCAGCTTTTCCCATGACTAATATGTAATCTCTTCCTTCCCTCTCCTACTTCTCCAACACATCTATTTTTGTAAGACAAACAAACAAAAATCCATAACTATTGAAAGCAGAATTATGCAAGACAGAAGGCATAAATACAAAGAGTTGGTATAATGCAGGCAGGACTTTGAACAAGATTTCTTCAATGTGTAGATTTGGACCCTGAGAACCAGGTACTTTGCAAGAGCTTGTATGGGACTCTTATGCAGAAGCGGTAGTATATCTTTGGATTTAGCTTGCCTTTCCTTGCACAAGTTTCTAGTGAGCTGTGCAAAGCAGAGGGGCATCTTGGGGTCCAACCTATAATCTGGACTGGTTTTTGCACTACTTTGTTTTACCTTCCTTAAGATTCCTAATACAATTGTGGTATAAACAATGACCATGAAAAGTGACAGTGGATAGAAGAGATTATCGGCTGATTCACACATGGCTGTTCATCACTTGCATCTGCTGCACTGTCATGTTTTGCACAGATCAAATGCCTTCGACAGAACTATTTTCAGGCCATAAACAATGTTTTTGAATAGGCAGTTCACATGTTATCATCGAGTGTTGAACGATCAAATGAAAAGGTCTGGATGTAAAAGTTATTAACTGAGTGACTACAGGTTAAATTCTGCATAATACATAGTAACATTATTTACTACTAGGAATAAGGCCTGTTGTAGAAATAAATACAATGAACTCTAAAAAGAAGCTCTGGGCGGGTGCCCTGGCCTTGGGCACTCAGCTTCAATTTGCTGTGGCGACCTCAGCAGGGTACAATGACACAGAGCCCACCATTTTCTCCAGGGGAACTGATCTCTGCCATCTGAAAAGCAGTTGTAATTCTGAGTGATATCCAGCTCTCACCTGGAGATTGGCAACAATGGTCCCCCAGGAGGGAATGGCTCGTTTGGAGGGTGGAGTCTATGGCATTGTACCTGTCTGAGGTCCCACCCCTCCTCAAACCCCACCCTCTCCAGGCTCCACCCCTCAAATCTCCAGGAATTTCCCAACCTGGAGGTTGCAACCCCATTACCTTCCCAGCCAACCATCAACGTACCCTTATCTGCCCCTCTGACTTCAGCTTTCCATCTCCCCCCCCCTGCAGCCTCTACCTAGGAAAAGTACAGTCTTTCTCTGCTGTGGAGACCCAAGCAGGAAGGAAGCGACCTCAGCAGGGTATAATGACAAAGTCCACCCTGCAAAGCAGCCATTTTCTCAAGAGGAACTGATCTCTGCCATCTGGAGAGCAGTATTAATTCTGAGTGATCTCCAGCCCTCACCTGGAGATTGGCAGCAATAGTTCCCCAGGAAAAAATAGCTGTTTTAAGGGTGGACTCTATGGCATTCTATTCAGCTGAGGCCTCTCCCCTCCTCAAAATCTGGCATTTGTAGACTCTACCACAAGATCTCCAGGAATTTATTTATTTATTTATTTTTCACATTTATATCCCGCCCTCCCCAGTGGGCTCAGGGCGGCTAACAAGGGCAGGACAACAGCCATGCCGAAGGTAAAAACATATAAAAACATAATAAAACATTTAACATTAAAACCACAGTGCTCAATCCATTACTAACCCTAGCCAGGACTGGCCCCAATGAGTTCCTCACCAAGGCCAAAGTAGGCCTGGAATGGGCCTCCTGCTTTTACCTTTTTACTGACAGAACCAAGCTTGGTTGCCTAGCAACAGCCACTGAGGGAAATGTTAGCCCCACAGGAGCCAAGCAGAAGTGTCTTTGTCAGGAGAGAGAGCCATTTTGGCAGTTTATTCTGTCAGGGAAGTGGCCAGGCTGGCAGTGAGCGGGGGATAAGAGTGGACGCAGCACTCAGTCAATGGCATTCGAGTCCTCTTGAGTGGCAGTTGATGGGCCAATGGCTGATGGAGCGCACTGCACAGCCAGTGGGAAAGCTGGAAATGGCCAACATGTAAGGGAATTACGGGATATGATTAGTATTTGTTATATTTAAATAATAAAATCTTGTCATTATACAATCAAAATAGGCATCCACACAAAGAAAGCCTGGGGATAAGGAAAGACAAAGGGAGGCAAGCAGAGGCAGTCTCTGTGAGTGTAGGGCCCTTGACAAAGTCCAGCATGGGGCCCCAGAATGATTGCCCCTGCCATCTCCCCTACTGGGGACAAGCAAAGGGTTGTCCTTGCCCCATGCACAGGTGATGGGACCCACCACTGTTGTCTGAGTCCAAGACGTGGTGGGCAAACATGGCAGCAGAGGCACAAGATTGCTCTTTGTCACGGGGGCAGAGTTATGGCTGGTTGGGGGCCACCACCCAGTATTGGGCCCGAGGCAGCCACTTCCCTGGAGGGAAGTTATGGCTGCAATAACCATAGCACTTTTTCTAACAAGAACAAGTCTTGGAAATCCTTAGGGGTTTTCTCACACATGCACACTCCCACCCCTCAAGGCTTGGAAGTGGGTATGCCAATCACAGTTTGTCATTATGCCTGAACCAGAAAACATTTTCTGTTTCTTTCCTATACCCCAAGATGCAACAAAATATAATTGGTTGAGAAGAACCAGACAGTCTTCCATTTCTAAGCTTCCTACAAAGGGAGAAGGGTATGGGTGAGCTGAAGGACTTCCAGTGAATTGACCTATTAAGGCCTTGCAGCAAAACAGCAGATTGCCTGAAGAATGCCTTGCTGTCAAGTGAGGTAGCTAAGGCAACCAAAATGGCTCCCGAACCTCATGAGATCCTCTCACAAAAGTTCAGGGAGATCCACTGGACCTATGATGCCTTCCACCCAGTACTGAAAGGGGCACACTGAGCAGATAATGTGCTCCAAGTCTTGTTGAAAGAGTGAGGGATGACAACGGAATAGAAAGAGAGGAAGGAAGGGGTACAGGAGACCCAAGATGGCTCCCGAACCTCATGAGATCCTCTCGCAAGAGTTCAGGGAGATCCACTGGACCTATGATGCCTTCCACCCAGTACTGAAAGGGGCACAGTGAGCAGATAATGTGCTCCAAGGCTTGTTGAAAGAGTGAGGGATGACAATGGAACAGAAAGAGAGGAAGGGGTACAGGAGACCCAAGATGGCCCCTTCTACTGTCGCCCCAACCCTGACCTGATTGGCCCAGGCTAGCCTGATCTCATCAGATCTCAGAAGCTAAACAGGGTTGGCCCTGGTCATTTTGGATGGGAGACCACCAAGGAATATCAAGGTCACTGCACAATGCCAGGCAATGGCAAATAACAGCAGATTTCGGTGCTCTTGGGGAGGGGGAAGTTTAGCGGTGGGCCTAGGCAGTATAGGAAGGGAAGGGCGCAGAGATGTAAAATGGCTCGGCATCCTTCCAGCCTATGACCCATCCCAAGGGTAGCTGGCAGTGGGGCCAGGATTCAACCCCCCCTCCGTCATTGGTACTGTGCAACGCCAGGTCCATTAACAACAAAACCTCAATCCTTCGGGATTTTGTGATTGAACAACAAGAGGACCTGGCGTGCGTGACCGAGACTTGGGTGAGGGAGGGCGAGACGGTGGCTCTCGCCCAAATGACCCCACCGGTTACTCGGTCCTTTACCAATCCTGGACTAGGGGGCGGGGGGGAGGAGTGGCCCTTTTCATTTGGGAGGCTTACTCCTTCAGGGCGCTCCCAAGCGCTGACATCGCGGGCTTGGAGTGTGTCGACGTGATGCGGGAGGCTGAGGAGAGTTTGGCGATTTGGCTGGTGCACCGACCGCCTAATGCACCGGCCAATAGTCTGCCATCCCTGCTGGAGGCCATATCAGGCTGGGCATTGGACCACGCTAGACTGATTGTCTTGGGTGATTTCAACATCCACGCTGAGGACGCAGCCTCCAGCTGGGCTACGGACCTAGTGTCGTCCATGGCGGCACTGGGGCTCTCGCAATTTGTATCGCCCCCCCACGCATCGAGCCGGTCACATGCTCGATTTGATCTTTGCAGCGGGGGTGAGGGTGGACCGGATCACTGCTGAAGCAGTGCCATGGTCGGACCCCCTGCACTTGAAGGCCCGTCTGAATGTACCACCCCGACCCTTTGAGGGCGGTGAGCAGATTTATGCTCGCCCGCGGAGTCAAATGGACCCGTTGCGGCTCCAGATGGCGATGCGGGATCCAAGGTCCCCTGGTGGCTCGTTGGATGAGCTAGTGGAGGACTGGCATGTTCGGCTCTCCACTGCCATCGACGAGATCGCTCCCAGGCGTCCTCTCCGCACTTGCTCTAGGCGCGCACCCTGGTATACCCAGGAATTACGCCAGCTGAAACGAGAGCTGAGACAACTAGAGAGACGGTGCCGGCGTGCTCACGACGAAGTATCAAGAACATCCTATAGGACATTTATGAGAGCCTATGAGATGGCAGTGAAGGCCGCAACGAAAGATTTCTATGCGGCCTCCATTGCATCTGCTAGCTCACGCCCGGCCCAATTATTTAGTATGATTCGGTCTTTGACAGACCTGCCCCAGGGCAGGTGAAACGATAGGGAATTGGACATCGGCTGTGAGGCTTTTGCAAGCTATCTTGCAGATAAAGTCTTGGCGCTCCCCCGCGCCCTCCCTGCCACAATTGAGACAGTGAGTGAACTTGAGGCCCCTTGCACGCCTTCAGTTCCGGGTTTAGAATGCTTTAGCCCACTCAGTCTGGACGAAGTTGACAGATTGCTCGTATCTGTGTGCCCAACCACATGCGTCCTTGATCCGTGCCCCTCCTGGCTCATTAAAGCGGGCCATGAGGGGTTTCGAGGTGCTCTGCGGGAGATTATCAATAAGTCCCTTTTGGAAGGACGGTTCCCTGGAGCACTCAAGGAGGCGATGGTCCGCCCTCTCTTGAAAAAGCCATCGTTGGACCCGACTGAATTGGCCAACTATCGGCCGGTGTCCAATTTGCCCTATTTGGGCAAACTTTTAGAGAGGGCGGTGGCATCACAGTTACAGGGCTTTCTGGAGGATGCTTCAGTTCTAAATCCCTTTCAGTCCGGTTTTCGCCCGGGTCATGGGGCGGAGACGGCTTTGGTCGCCCTGACAACCTCCGTAGGCATCTGGAGCGAGGCGGTGTGGCGGCATTGCTGTTGTTAGATCTGTCAGCCACTTTTTATACGGTCGACCATCAGCTGCTGGCCCACCGCCTTGCCGACGTGGGGATTCAGGGGCTCGCTCTTCAATGGTTTGCCTCGTTCCTGCAAGCTCGGGGACAAAGGGTGGCGATAGGGGAACAGCAGTCTCAGAGGCATCCTCTTGAGTGTGGGGTGCCTCAGGGGGTGGTGCTGTCCCCGATGTAATTTAACATCTATATGCGCCCCCTTGCCCAGGTTGCCCGGAGGTTTGGGCTTGGGTGTCATCAATATGCGGATGACACCCAGCTCTATCTGATGTTAGGCGGCCAGTCGAACTCTGATCCAGATGACCTTCATCAGGCACTTCAAGCTGTGGCTGGTTGGCTCAGACTGAGTCGGCTGAAGTTAAACCCAGTGAAGACGGAGGTCCTGGGCCTAAGTTGGTTTGTTCGGGGTTGGGGCTCCGGGGCCTTTGATGGGGCACCGCTTGTGCCGGTGTTGAGGGTTAGGAGTTTGGGAGTGCTCCTGGACTCCACCTTATCGATGGAGGCCCAGGTGGCAGCCACTGCCAAGTCAGCCTTTTTCCATCTTCGGGTGGCACGGCAGTTGGTTCCTTTCCTTGACCGCGATGACTTAGCCACTGTGATCCATGCGACGGTCACCTCAAGGTTAGACTACTGCAACACTCTCTACATGGGGCTGCCTTTGTCGCAAATCCGGAAGCTGCAGCTGGTGCAGAATGCGGCGGCCAGGCTGTTGATGGGTCTCACTAGACGGGACCATGTCCAGCCTGTGCTGAAGGCGCTGCACTGGCTGCCTATAGCATACTGGATTCGCTTCAAAGTGCTGGTTCTTACCTATAAAGCCCTTGATGGCCAGGGTCCAGCATACCTAAGGGACCGCCTTCCTCCATATGTTCCCCCAAGAGCACTACGGTCGGGGTCGCAGCACCTGCTGGAGGTTCCCGGGCCCAAGGACATCAAGCTGGCTGCAACCAGGGCCAGGGCTTTCTCGGCAGCGGCTCCTGTCTGGTGGAATGAGCTCCCAGAGCAGGTTCGGGCCCTGAGAAACCTGGCGCAGTTCCGCAGGGCCTGCAAGATGGAGCTCTTCCGCCAGGCCTTTGCATAGGAGCTGCCGCCGTCACTGTACCACCACGAAGTTGCCATCTTCGACGGTGGATTAGATTTGGAGGTGAGCTGGCCCTGGGCAGATGCCTAGTCAACCGAAGAATGTATGTTGTCAGGTTAGGTTGTTGAATGAAACTCATCTTGGATTAGAAAACTTTAACATCAAGAGCACCGCACTTTATTTAATGATTGTTTTATACTGTTTAATGATTGCTTTTATGTTGTTTTAACTGTTGTTATGGCAATTGCCTCTGTTGTAGCCGCCCTGAGCCTGTTGGGGAGGGCGGGGTACAAATCTAATAAATAAATAAATAAATAATCTTTGTTCATATCTTGACTTGAAAATCCCGAGAGATTGCCACAAGTCTGCTGTGATTTGATGGCACTTCCCACCACCCGTTACATCCTAAACATTTGCTTGGGTATCTTGGTGAAGCTATAGCCCTATCATCTAAAAATACATTCTCCTAATTATATTGACACCAATAATGTCATCCTGAAACTGGAAGAACTAAAGAAAGTTCTTTATCTGCATGCAAATATTTCCTGCATGAACATTACTTCTGTGGAGGAAACTTGCACGTCAGCTGTGTGTAGGCTTAGTACAAGTGTTGAGTGCATGTGTGTCTATCTGACTATTTGTACACTCCTGTAAAAAGCTGCAAGTAGCCAGTGAAGGTATCATCTGTACAGGAAAGGCAGAAAAGAAGGATTAGGAAACATACCGTTATATTGATTAATTCAGTTTTTAATCTCTCTTTTGATGGATTTTCCTTATACCAAACTTTATTCAACAGCTCTTTTTACAAAAGATACTAGGTTTTTTATTGAATTTTGACGGCGGTCTTCTTATCTTACATTTGAGCATCAGAGTTTCATTGTATTCCTTTTTTTTGCCTCGATAAATAAAGGTGTAACTCTGTTGGAGGCTTTTTATGTGTAATGGACTCTGCTGATGCTCAGTTTATGATAACACAGCAAGAGCAGTCACAAAAAGTACAATTACGGGGGAAATTCATGTCTGCTGCACGTACTTGTTGAGTACAAGAGACTGGGTGAAACACGGAGCAGAAACGGCAGCCCTTTTGGTTAATTTAGAACTATATCATGGGAATGAAATTAACAAGATTAGTATCTTTGTGGTGTCTCATTGATAGTAAAAGCCCATAGCCGGCAAGGCTCAAGAAATAAACTCATGTTTTCTTATTATTAAAGCCTGTTCCTGGCTGCAGCAAGCCTGTTGCACTCAAAAGAATAACGCTATGATCTTTTTGCTCCATATGTCCCCGTGATCATCAATCTTCCTTGAAAGGCCCTTTCTCATGACTGGCAGAAGAAGCATTTAGCCACTGATCATGTAACTTATCTGCACTGCACTGCAAACTAAAACAAAATCTCCCAAAAACTGAGTTCTTCCCCTGTTACAAAGTTTACAGGTTTGACAACAAGAAGACAGTTCTCCATTCACTGACCAAGCAAAACTGAACCATTGGTTTAACTCTCCTGTGTGCCATTTGTTTACACTGTGATAACTCTCTTGAACATAACTGATATTGAACAAAACTGTGATAACTCTATTGAACTCTATTGAGAGCCAGTGTGGTGTAGTGGTAAAGAGTGATGGACTCTGATCTGGAGAACTCCTCCTCCACATGAAGCCTGCTCGGTGACCTTGAGTCAGTCACAGTTCTCTCAAAACTCTCTCAGTCCCACCCAATGTTCCCTCTAAGTTGAGTTAGTGTGAGCTAGCTCACAGTTTTTTAGCCTCCGGCTCACACATTTTTGTCTTAGCTCGGGAAGGATGGCTCCAGAGCAAACTAGTTTATGCAGTAGCCAAATTGCTCACTCACAACTTTAATGCCAGTAGCTCACAACATAGAATTTTTGCTCACAAGACTCCACAGCTTAGAGGGAACATTGGTCCCACCTACCTCATAAGGTGCCTTGAGACCCCTCAGGGTAGAGAAAGGCAGGGTATAAAACCTACTATTCTTCTGAACGTTGAGATTAATTAAATCCCCACTTTTTCATGAGCTTGCTGGGTGGCCATGGGCCAGTCACCCACTCACTCTCTGCCTACCCTACTTCACAGGGTTGTTGTGACCATAAAACAGAGGATGTATACCACCCTGGGCTTCTTGGAGGAAGGGTGGGATAAAAATGTAGTAAAATATCAAAATGAAATCTGGCACACATACAGAGATCACAAAGTTATATTTCAGATTTGAATACCCGCTTGATGCCCACATAAGTATTGAAAGTGACAAAGAAAATCCAGGGTGCTGCCTTGCTTGGGCATGGAGACATCACAACAAAAGTTGGTGGGCTTATTCAGAACAATATTTTTGTTTTGAGTGTGAAACTGTAGTGTATGCTGACCACCACCGGGGGCCAGCGAACAGCCAGAGCTTGGCTCTGGAAGAACAATAGGGACTAGGCTCCTAGTCCCTCCACTGGGGAACCAATGGGAACCATGGCGGGAGATTCAAACCCACCAATGGTGACCAGGGGTGTGTCCCCAGGTATGTATATAGTTGGCCTACCGGCCGTTTGTTCTTGTTGTGTACCTAATAAAGCGTGCCATGCACCACGTCGTCGTCGGTCGTTTATCCATGCGGCAACCCACTACATAACAGTGGCGACGAAGGTGGGATGCCGCTGAGTCTGGCCTGGCTCGCACCAGCGCATGCTAAGCTTCCGTTCCTGCTACGCAGCACCCTGCATCGCGCACCAGCCGCACCGCACCGCGCACCGCTACAGGGAACCTAAGCCCCACGCTACCGCTACGCCATGGCCTCCAACCGTGGGAACCTGGAGATCTTCGATCCCGCCCAACCCGAACTCTGGGACTCGTGGACCGACCAGCTGACATGCCACCTCGAGTACAACGAGGTCACCGACGCCGGCAAGAGACGGGTGCCGCTCCTGAGCTCCTGCGGGGTGACGACGG
>NW_015160871.1:330298-330430 GCF_001447785.1 Gekko japonicus
AACTCGCCATCGCGCACGAGGACTCCCATCGCCAAACCTCGGCAGCCCACCAAGTACTCCCCGGCGGAGACTCCGAGGAAGAAGACGTCCACCGGGCCTATGGAGGGGCCCGGCAGCGCACTCAAGCACTGC
>NW_015160871.1:333621-345940 GCF_001447785.1 Gekko japonicus
GCTGGTGCGGCAGTTGGTCCCCTTCCTTAGCCGCAAAGATCTGGCCACAGTGATCCATGTGACGGTCACCTCGAGGTTAGACTACTGTAACGCTCTCTACATGGGGCTGCCTTTGTCGCAAATTTGGAGGCTGCAGCTGGTGCAGAATGTGGTGGCCAGGTTGGTAGCGGGTGCCCCTAGATGGGATCACATCCAACCTGTGCTGAAAGCACTGCACTGGCTGCCTATAGCGTTCTGGAATGACGGTCACCTCGAGGTTAGACTACTGTAACGCTCTCTACATGGGGCTGCCTTTGTCGCAAATTTGGAGGCTGCAGCTGGTGCAGAATGTGGTGGCCAGGTTGGTAGCGGGTGCCCCTAGATGGGATCACATCCAACCTGTGCTGAAAGCACTGCACTGGCTGCCTATAGCGTTCTGGATTCGCTTCAAAGTGCTGGTGCTTACCTTTAAAGCCCTACATGGCCAGGGTCTGGGATACCTGAGGGACCGCCTTTCCCCATACAGACCCGAAAGAGCACTTTGGTCGGGGTCACAACACCGCCTAGTGACCCCGGGCCCCAAGGAGGCCAGGCTTGCCGCCACAAGGGCCAGGCCCTTTTCGGTGGTGGCTCCTACCTGGTGGAATGAGCTCCCGGAGGAGATCAGGGCCCTGCGGGATCTTTTACAGTTCCGCAGGGCCATCAAGACGGAGCTCTTCCGCCAGGCTTTTGAGTAGGAGCCGCCGCCGCCACTACCACCACTGTGCGACTGCAGAGCAGTTTCACCGGGTTGGGCTGACTGGCCATCTAAACATCGTGGCCCATGGCATCCGCCCCTCGTTGATCCCAACGTGATATGCAATAGGGAGTGAGTATTTCAGTCGTTTATGTATCCTCTGAGATGTGCATTTTTGCCTAAATTGTTTTAACCTGTTTACTTTTTATTGCACTTTTGTGCCTTAATTGTTTTAACCTGCTGTATTTTTACTGCACTTTTGTGCCTATGTAAGCCGCCCTGAGCCCACGTGCGGGGAGGGCAGGGTATAAATGAAATAAAATAAATAAATAAATAAAATAAATTACCTTCCCACCGAAGCGGTACCTATTTATCTACTTGCAATTTCTGACTTTCGAACTGTAAGGTTGGCAGGAGCTCACTCCGACATGTGGCACTAAGGTCTTGAACTGCCGAGCTACAGACCTTTTGGTCTGCAACTCAGTGTCTTAACCTCTGGAGCCCCCACGGCCCCCATAAGCAAGGTACCACTGCTGAAAAAGCACTGTTTCAGGTTGCCACTCACCTCACCTCTGAAGGCAGGGTCAACAGAGGGCAGGGTTTGTGAAGTGGAGCTTAGCTGGCGGGCTGGACAATATGGAGGTGGTGGTCCTTCATGATCTGCTTCTGGTCTGAAGACTTTTATGGATACGTTTCAGTGGCTCACTGGTTTCCTGGCTTGTTTTATTTATTATATTGATATTTTATTAGCTGTTAGGATGTTATGGTACTGTTTTGATTTGTAAATTGCCCCACCATCCCATATGGGTGAGGACATCTCAAGCTACCTTGATGACACAGGAAAGAACTGTGTTGGACTGGTTTACATGCCACCATATTAAAAGGAGCCATGGTCTGTGTGAAGAACTTCACATTTCCTGAGAAGCCTTCAGGTTGTGACTTAACAACTCTAGATGAACTTCCCTTCAGGAAGAAAAGCTACTGTATAAACTTTCTAAAAAGTAGACAAATATGTAAGAAGTGGAATCTGAGAGGACAGGATCATGGCATGGGTGTCGGGCCTCAGTTCTGGGATAATCTGCCCAGAAGTGTCAGAGATTATTACTTTAAGGCCCTGTTCTGCTTGCCATAAAAACACATTCTTTGGATTTAATCTGGGGACAGAGGAGGGAATAAGAAAAGTCACTGTGTACAAGAAATTGTCTGCTTTTTTAATGCACAGGGAATGGGGTACAGAAGTTTGCTTGCAGCAGTGATGCCATTCATTTGGTTACTTATCTTCTTTCAGGATTTCATGGGCATTTTCCCTTGGATCTCCAGCCACAAGATCATCAGAACGAGTGTGATGATATTTAAATGTCACAGGCTTAATATGAATTCTGTTTGGATTCAAGGGTTGATAGGCAATGACTCAGCCACTGAGCAGCACCCTGGAATGCTGTTTATATCTGTTTGCAAAACAAAAATTGCAGCAGGGGACTGAAAGGGACTCTTTCGGTAGGTCAATTCTTTCCATATCCCAAATTAAAAGCAATCAGACTTTAGTGGGAATCTTTACAGCCAACAGTGAAATGAATCAGCTGCTCCCTCAGCCGGGATTACAAACGCCTCTAAAACCCTACTGCTTTGCTATTATACTTACAGCAAAGGCCTGTTATTTTTGTGTTTTGTACTCAAACACAATGGTTTATACGGAGAGGGAAGAATCCTTTGAATAGAAAGATTTTTTTGCACGTGTCATAGCAAGCATTTGCCTTACCTTCTATCCCTGTTTTCTTCTGTGAATGTTTAAATAAACCCCCTTTTTATTTCTCTTTGTCATCTAGAACTTCTTTGTTTGAATTCTATTCAGATTCAAAACAGCCTTTCTATTGAAGTCAAATTTGTGGGCTGGGAGTAATTTTGGAAGTTATTTATTATTGGATATTTACTGGGTGCATGGTACTATCTGTTTTGCTTGAGGTTTTGCAAATTCCCCTGCCCACATTATTTGCAGTATTTACAATACATTTATTTCTGATTTTCATTGTAATGGGCTCTCCAGACTCCTCCTGTGTCTGTAGCAGCACTTCACCACTTTGCCAGAGATTCTTTACTACTGCTATGTGGGTCACTCCCCAGACTGGAGGGTTTTAACTAGATGAAGAACTTAAACTCATTAAACATGGGGTAAGGGCTGATAGAAGAAAGCTTCTGTACATCTGGGCTACTTTTGTGTGCATTTGAGTTCCAGGTGGGCAGTGAGCCAAAGTTATACATACATGTGTCCACAGGTCTTCTGACCACACACGGCACCACATTATCTGATCGGGTAATCTGGATATGGACTGAAGCTGTTGCCAGAAGTGCCTTTTTCATTTATATTTTGTGTGTACTCTTCCCTCCCTTCTAAATGGTCTGACTTGCCACAGTAATCCATACTTTTGTAACTGCCCTTGAAGATAACTTGGAAGGTTCAGCTGGTACAGAGTGAAGCCACCGTGTGTGGTCAGAAGACCTGTGGACACATGTATGTATAACTGTGGCTCACTGCCCACCTGGAACCCAAGTCAGATTGAGGTGACGAGAGAGGAGGTCCTAAAACTGATGGACAACTTAAAAACTGATCAATCACCAGGCCCAGATGGCATACATCCAAGAGTTCTGAAAGAACTCAAATGTGAACTTGTGGATCTCCTGACAAAAATATGTAATCTTTCCTTAAAATCTGCCTCCATTCCTGAGGATTGGAAGGTAGCTAATGTCACTCCCATCTTTAAAAAGGGTTCCAGAGGAGATCCGGGAAATTACAGGCCAGTCAGTCTGACGTCAATACCGGGTAAATTGGTGGAAACCATTATTAAGGAAAGAATTAGTAGGCACATAGATGAACAAAACCTATTGAGGCAGACTCAACATGGGTTCTGTAAGGGAAGATCTTGTCTCACAAACCTGTTAATGTTCTTTGAGGGGGTGAACAAACATGTGGACAAGGGGGATCCAATAGATATTGTTTACCTTGACTTCCAGAAAGCTTTTGATAAAGTTCCTCATCAAAGGCTCCTAAGCAAGCTCAAAAATCATGGGATAAAAGGACAAGTCCTTTTATGGATCAAAAACTGGCTAGTTCATAGAAAACAGAGAGTGAGTGTAGGTGGGCAATTTTCTCAGTGGAGGGTGGTAAGCAGTGGGGTACCACAGGGATCAGTACTTGGTCCACTGCTTTTTAACTTGTTCATTAATGATTTGGAGATGGGAGTAAGCAGTGAAGTGGCTAAATTTGCGGATGATACAAAGTTGTTCAAGGTGGTGAAAACCAGTGAGGATTGTGAGGCACTCCAAAGGGATCTGTCAAAGATGGGCAAGTGGGCGTCAACATGGCAAATGGGGTTCAATGTGGCCAAGTGCAAGGTGATGCACATTGGAGCCAAAAATCCTAAATATAAATACACATTGATGGGGTCTGAACTGGCAGAGACTGAGCAAGAGAGAGATCTTGGAGTTGTAGTGGATAACTCACTGAAAATGTCGAGACAGTGTGTGACTGCAATAAAGAAGGCCAATGCTATGCTGGGGATTATTAGGAAGGGTATTGAAAACAGATCAGCCAATATAATAATGCCCCTATATAAATCAATGGTGAGACCTCATTTGGAATACTGTGTGCAGTTCTGGGCACCACACCTTAAAAAGGATATTATAGCTTTGGAAAAAGTGCAGAAAAGGGCAACTCGAATGATAAAAGGGTTGGAACACTTTCCCTATGAGGAAAGGTTAAAGCGCTTAGGGCTCTTTAGCTTGGAGAAAAGACGACTGAGGGGTGACATGATCGAGGTTTATAAGATTATGCATGGGAAAGAGCAGGTAAAGAAAGAGGTACTTTTCTCCCTTTCTCACAATACAAGAACTCGTGGGCACTCCATGAAACTGCAGAGCGGTCGGGTTAGAACGGATAAAAGGAAGTACTTCTTCACCCAAAGAGTGATTAACACATGGAATTCACTGCCACAGGAAGTGGTGGGTGCTACAAGCATGGACGGCTTCAAAAGGCTTCTAATGTCCTGGCCCCACTGGTGGACCTCCTGATGGCACTGGTATTTCTGGCCACTGTGTGACACAGAGTGTTGGACGGGATGGGCCTTTGGCCTGATCCAACATTGGCGTCTCTTATGGTCTTATGTTTATCTGATGATGGGCAGTGCTCCTGTATCCAACTTGTTTGGTGCCAACTAGGGATGGGCATGAACCTTCCCATTTAATGAACTGGTTCATGTTTCATGGTTCATGATGTGGTGTGGCTTTGAGGTCACCTCTTCTGGGTGACCTCACCAGTTGGACGTCACTCACATGCTGTGTAGCTTGCAAAAGCCATTTAAAAGCCATGGCAGCGCAACTCACAAGTGAACTCAAAAGGCAAATGCCTGCTGAGTTCATTTGTGACTTGGAGAAAGCATTTAAAGAGACCGTGTATTCTTTTACAAGCTCCACCGCCAGTGCTAGCATGTCTGCTGATACAAACTGCATGAACCTCCCAAAACCACCTGGGAGGGTAGTGGGAGGGTTGTAGCAGTGGGATGGCATGAACCTTGGTATGTGAACCATGAACCAGTCCCAGTTCTTGAGCTAGTTTGTGCCATCCCTAGTGCCAATTACACTGAAGAGAAGAAGAAGAGAAGAGATTGGATTTATACCCCGCCCTTCATTGGGAGTCTCAGAGCGGCTTACGAACTCCTTTCCCTTCCCCTCTCCACAACAGACACCCTGTGAGGTAGGTGGGGCTGAGAGAGTTCTTTTGAGAACTGCCCTTTCAAGGACAGCCCTGACAGAACTATGGCTTGCCCAAGGTCATCCAGCAGCTGCAAGTGGAGGAGTGGGAAATCAAACCCGGTTCTCCCAGATTAGAGTCCGCACACTTAACCACTACAACCAGACTAGTTATCAGTCTGCTTCTAGACTCAAATCAAGGACAACAGTTTTGATCTTTAAATTCTTTGCTGAGGCCAGCTCAATAATCACTGCTAAGGCACCTTCATTCTGTTAAGGGAGAGAGCTGAACACATGAAGCTGCCTTATACCAGTGGGACCATTGGTCCATCAAGGTCAATACTGTTCACTCTGGCTGGCAAGAGCTCTCCAGGGTCCCAGGCCAAAATCTTTCAAATCACTTGCTAGCTGATCCTTTTAACTGAAGATGGCAGGGATTAAACCTGGGACTTTCTGCATGCAAAGTAGATGCTGTGCCACTGAGTCACAGCTCCTCCCCAAAATTGAGTAGGCTCACCTGGAGAGAGGTGGCTGCTTGGTGGGTGAAATCAGAAGCTTTTTCAGTGATGGTGGCTGTTACCCCCTGGGATTCTTTACCTAAGCTGGTAAGGAAAACATCATTTCTTCAAAGCTTTTGTAGAGGATGTAAAACTCTCACTTAAGATTGCAACTTAGCCATGAGAACTCCGATGTCATTGAGTGGTGTTTCATTGTGACTTCATGCTTTGTTTCCTCATCCTTCGTACATTTTAATTTATTTCCATAGCATTTTAAGTGCAAGAGAAAGAGGTATTAATAATGTTTTAAGTAAATGAATAATCGTAATGTGGACCATTTTTTCCCTCGCAGATTTAATTCCCTGCCTCTAAAACAGAAATATTGTTTGTGTGTGTGTGACAACACACCTGTATTAAAGATTTTGGTAAACTTTGCAGAATTAAAAGCATTATATAAACAAGCAGCAAGAGTACTGAAGCAAACCTTTTGGGAGGAGAAAGTTTGGCAGCTGATTTAGGGAAACTCCTCAGTTCACATTTGCTGCCAGAGAAGCCATTTAGTGCGGGAGCAGAGTCCCTGCTTTTAATTGTGTCAGGCGTGGGAATCATCCTCCCCTCTACACTTGGCTGACCCAGCCATGCTGACCTATGCTGCTGTAACCTCAAGGCTGAACTAGTGTAATGCTCTCTACTTGAGGCTGCCATTAAAGATAGGGGTGCCAGTTCTGGGGTAGGAAATACCTGGATATTTGGGGAGGGGAGTGCCTGGGGAGGGCAGGGTTTGGGGAGGGGAGGAACCGCAGTGTGGTATGATGCCATAGAGTCCACCCTCTGAAGCAGCCATTTTCTCCAGGGGAACTGAGCTTTGTCATCTGGAGATTAGTTCTAATACCGGGCGATCTCCAGGCCCCACCTGGAGGCTGGCAGCCCAACTTAAATATGACCTCGGAACTACAGTTGGAGCAAAATGTGGTCACAGCTTCTCGCCAGAGCTAGCTGATTTGAATACATCACTCCTGTTTTGCAATATCTTTATTGGCTCCCAGTCTGTTTTGGAGACCAAGGTGCTGATGCTGAGCTTTAGGGCCTTTCACAACCTAAGGACCATCTCTCTCCCTTTCTCTCTGGGTCGGCCCAGGTGAAAACTGCACAAACTGTACATTTAACTTTTAATCTAGGATGCTGGCCAGTAACAACAGCCTCAGGCTGGCTGTGGAATTTCTCTTCCGTAGCTCTGTATTGTGGAATGGCCTCCCAGAAGAAAGTCCCGCTCATTAATTGTAGGAGGTTTTGTAAAGCAGAGCTTCTTATGCTGGGGAGGGGGGAGGCTTTTGGTTCATTGTGGGTTTATGATGTGCACAAGCATGTTCTGACGGTGTGGAATTTGTCTAAATTGCTAGACTTCAGTGAGCAGGCTCGAGTTCCCTAGCGGAAGAAAGTACAGGACATGTGTTTTAAAAACAATCACATATCTGACTCTGGGAGGGAATGCATTGAAATCGACTCTTTATGAGCTTCGCTGAAGAAGCCTCCTGAGTTCTGCGAATCAATTTGGCGCTGTAAGTTTCAGTGATTTTTTTAATAGCAAAAAATTGTCTGCACAAGATAAACGCATGGCTCGTTTATGCTCCTGCCACTGATTGCCTTTAAAATTGTACGCTCTGGGCCTTGTTTGAAATTCTATCAAAAAGGGGGGGGGGAGTTCACAGCCTAATCAGACCAAAGCCTTGTAACCAATTATATTTGCAATGCCCAACCTGACAAGTCAACCGCACCATATGCATTAGGCAGAGCTAACAGGTACATTACGGAGTGGAATATAATAATGAATACTCAAGCCAAAATCATCCTGATTTTGTAGAATAAGACCTCTGCCCTACTTCTGAGTTGATGGCAGAGGAAGCCCCTAGGGAGCAGTTGTGGCTCAAAAGACTGCATGAGGATCTCCAGCAAGTAGCCCAATAGGCAAAGGAAATGGAAGCAGGGAAATGGATAGCAGATGGCAGATCACGGACAATCATATGTTGGGATGTTCCCCAGAAAACAGAAGAATAGCACAGAAAGCAAGGGGTAGAATCTTTCTCCCTGATTTGCTAGTTTTGTGTTTACATGGGGTTTTTAATGCAAAGAATATCCAATGCTGGGATCTGTGATCTGCAGTCGTGCGGTCCATTCTTCCAGCCCAGGGCTCTGTCAGGTGAGTATCTCTTCATTCTCCAGCATGCATGAACCAGGAATAGGATAGTTAGCAAGAGTCCAGGGCTGAGAGAGGTTTGAGGGCAAAGTGATAGCCATTAGGATTCACACAGTATAAACACAGGGAATAGAGCCTTAGACAAAGATATGCAAGGTGTTATGCACCTACAATTCCTCAGTTACAGGTCTTCCTCAACTCTGGCCTAGAAGATCCCTCGAGATAAGGTGGTGTTGCTCAGAGAGGGCAGAGTCTGGGGAGAGAAAGGAGTTGAGTAGGAATGTAGTGCCACAGAAACAGAATCAATCCTCCAGAAGTGCCATTTCCTCCAGAGAAACTGATTGCTGTAGTCTGGAGATCAGTTGGAATTTTGGGAGAACTCCAGGCCACGCATGGAGACTGGCAACCCTATCAAGAACTGCCAGGTGAGAAAGAGCTGAGGCAGCAAAGACCACTGGTCAGAGCAAGTCTCCAGTCTGTTAAGAAATCTGCACTGGTCCCAAATTTGCCGTCGCCATTGTGTAAGGTCTAGAGGTCCAGAGTCGTTGCTGCCAGCTCTCCAGTAGCAAAGACCATTTTTTTCTTAATTTGTTTGGGTAAGAAATTATCACTGAACAGAACCACCAGGATGAGATCCCACCAGGAGAGTCAGATTCAAGTCTGGTAGCACCTTAGAGAACTCTTCTACTGCAGACCAACAATCCTACCCTCAGAAACCACCAAGAAAGTATCTCCCTATTCAGTACTTGCTGTAGCCCCTCTAGTATAATAAGAATCAAACATCTAGGGGATCGTCCAGGTGCTGCTTTGTATGCAAGAGTACAAACCGAAGATCATTATTTCAGCAGGTGCAGTCATCACGGCAGACTGGTTGGCTGAGAACCAGCAAGTCTTCAAAATCCCAGCCATGCACAAATGGTTGGGGGAAATGAACCTGAGGAATTCCAAGGCTTGTTTCCCTGAGGACAAACTACTTTTTGGGAAGTTACCTCTGAAAGCTGTCAGAGATAGGGTTGCCAGGTCTGTGTTGGAAAATACCTGGAGACTTTGGGGTGGAGCCAGGAGAGGGCAGGGTTTGGGGAGGGGAGGGACCTCATCATGGTACAATGCCATAGAGTCCACCCTTCAAAGCAGCCACTTTCTCCAGGGGAGCTGATCTCTGTCAACTGGAGATCAGTCGTAAAAGTGGGAGGTCTCCAGACCCCACCTGGAGGCTGGCAACCCTAGTCAGAGACTGCAGAAAGCATACCCAACAACAATCCCAAGCAGGGGTCATTTCGTAGAAAAAGAGCTAGGGGAACTCATTAGCATAACTCATTAGCATATACCACACCCCCTGACATCAGGGGCCCGGCGGTGGACCTGCAAGGCCAGCGGGAGTGCGAGGAAGCCGCAGGGGTGGGGAGAGGCGGGGGGGAAGCAACTTACCCTCCCTCTTCTCCTGCCTCCTCCTGGCTGAATGAGGGCTGGAAGGGGGCGGCTGGAAGCAGGGGGCGGGGCTTCGTCATGTACCCCGCCCCCCTGCACCTCACCTGGGGGAACTGCGTTCCCCCCCGAAATGACCTCTGATCCCAAGAAAGAATGGCATTTAGGGTTTCTTAAGAGGGAGCAGCAATTCCTACCTATTCCCTCTTACCACTGCTGTATTCCTGAGGGTCTGCTGACCTCGAAGAACAAAATGTCGAGGGACTCAGTGAGCTGCAGCAGGTGGGGGACAGGAATCGTCACATACACCCTTAAGAAAACAAAAGCTCCCCTGCATCTTTGGAACTGCATGGTGGGAGACAGGCCACTACTGCAGTTGAGCAAACTCCTTTAAAAGTGTGATGAAAGAACGGAAATGACTGGGCTTGTATTTTTATCTTCATATGAGAGAAGATTTTCAGAACTGTAGCCTCTGACATGGTACCACATTAAAATCAAGTTCAGCTGCGTCTCTTGGCCTCTAGCTTTCCAAAATAATTGAAATAAGTCCTTTCTGGCTTCAGACTGAGGGAAAAGCTTCCCAGGTATGCTGGGAAAGAGGCCGGCAATGGATACGGCATTAGCACTTCTTCTATTGTTTTGTGCTCAATAAAGAGTGAGGCGGGCTCTGCTCCAAAGAGGGACAATTATGTTCAGTAGGAAGCTCGCCATGCACAGCTCCAGTTGAGACTGGTGAAGGAAAATTTGCATGTGAATTCATACACTGTGGCTGCAATCCTAAAGGCACTTTCCTGGGATTAAGTCCAACTGGGTAACGTAGCACTTACTTTTGAGTAGACCTGTTTAAGATTGCACCCAGTGAGACTTCATCCCAATCTCACTGTAAGAAAGTAACTGTTCCTGAACACTATTTGTCTATCTTTGCCAACTCATCACCATCTGAGAGCAGTCCAGACCTACTCTGACCAAATCTTTTATTCTTTGGAACCAATCTCGTTTTTGTCTCTGCTCTGCATTGTGATGCAGCAACCCTATCCCTTGGATAGCCGGACCTTCTGGTATTACAGTGTCTCATCCCCAAGGCACTCACTCCAGGTTCCCCCTACCACAGCCTCTCTCTCTCTCCCCCTCAGCTGGCAGAAATAAACATATCTATACATGTCTAGACACACACGTATCTGCCAGCTGAGGGTTACACTTCAACTATCTGATAAAACACGTCTCTGTGCTCTGCACACCTAGCTGTTAGACTGCTCTCCATTAAAATATAGTGCCACTTTCAGGTGGCAGAAACAAATAAATACATCTATACGGATAAACACACACACACACACACATATCTGCCGGCTAAGGGTAATACTTCATACACCTAATGAAGCAGGCTTTGGCTCATGCACGTTTATGCCACAATAAATCTGTTACCCACCTCCAGGTTGGAAAATACCTGGAGATTTTGGGAGTGGGGCCTGAGGAGGGCAGGGTATGGGGAGGGACTTCAATGGGGCACAAGGCCATAGAGTCCACCTTCCAGAGTGGCCATTTTCTCCAGGAGAACTGGTCTCTGTCGCCTGGAGATAAGTTGTAGTAAGATCTCCAGCTACCACCTGGAGGTTGGCAACACTAGCCACAGCACCCTCTGTTGCATCCACTTTGAAATGTGAGTCAACAGGCACAAAAGACTAACTTTTTATCTGCTGTGCAATCTAGTTTACATTGCCAGCAAGCAGTACCTTGATTGATTTCCACAGTGGTGGCTTATATGTAACTGTAAAAACACTCTCTTCATGTGTGCTTAAAAATATCACCTTTGTTACAATGTGGAATATAAAGTAGAAGTTCAACAGCTTGTGTCAACTGTATAGATACATTCCACTTACAGTTCCATAGATCTTTTTTAGAAATTATGAGCAAGCTCAATGTGCCATAGCAGAAGAACAAGTTTTTTAAAAGGATAATCAAACCAGTATTAATATCTGATGTTTCAGGTGTTCTTTGAAGAACCTGGGGTGCTATTTCTCAACTATTTTAAACACAGCAGTTTATGGCAACTTCTAGGAATCCATGTTGCCAAAGATATAAAGAATGGAAGATTTGTATTCACTTACCGTGAAGCTTCCTTCTCGGTGGTCCAGAGTGGGGCAGTCCTTGACTCCTTACTCCTGGGAAAGCACCTCCGGCCGGCAAACTCTGATCCCAGAGGGGAGGGGCTTATCCTCTGATCCCCAGTCATACCGAAAGCCACCTCTGAGCTGCTGTAAATCCACTTTAAAAATAACTCCTTCCCCCTCAGACAACTGGGGAATACCATCACAGCTATGGGCTTAAACAAATACAAAACCTGTATTTTAACCATTAGAGCAAACAAACAGCAACAGTCCGCCACATCATGTAATCAGTTAGACCATATTCATGAACAGCTGAACCACTGCAAAACGTAAAGGGCCAGAAGTCGTGTCCATCAAGAGAGGGTGGGCAGGACTGCCCCACCGAGAAGGAAGCTTCACGGTAAGTGAATACAAATCTTCCATTCTCCGGTGGTCCAGGAGTGGGGCAGTCCTTGACTCCTTACTCCTGGGATGTAAAAAAGCAGTGCTCCCCCCGGGTGGGTCACACAACTTCCGGTGCCTACAGGGCCTGAAGGAGCACTCTACTGTCAAATGCTGCTTCTGCCGAGGCTAGTTTGTCAATCCTATAGTACTTTGTAAAAGAATGGACAAATTTCCATGTCACCACCTTACAAGTGAC
>NW_015160871.1:349631-360631 GCF_001447785.1 Gekko japonicus
CTTTGTCAGAGCCTACAGGAAAGTACCCAGGATCCTCCTTGTTTTCCTGTATCTTTGGAGTGTATGTAAGCTCATATTCTATTATAGAGATTAGGAGGAAGAGTCTAGATTGAATGACAGGCACCCTTTTCTTTCTCCTGCTCTAATAGTTCACCTTTTTTCTGGCACTATGCTTGGGAGGCCTGTATTTCTAGGAGGAAGGCTGCCCTCTGTACTGGGACTCCTGTCTCTTTTAGCAGAGAGGTCAGTAGCCTAGGAAGAAGCTGCCTGTTGCCCTAGACCAGTGAATTCTTTCTCATTTCCTCTCTAAGCCAGGAGAGAAATTTGACTGGGCTTCCTCTCCTGAGGGCTCAGTATTTTGGGAGGCTATATTGGTAGTCTGTGAAGGGTTAAGACTCTCTGTGCCTTGGGAGCTAGATGTTCCCGCCTTCTCAGCCATTTTAGGAGAACCTGAAAGTAGCCACCATCACTCTCCTAACAGAGCCCCAAAGTGGAGCCCTACCCCACCCACATCAGCTGAATCCGGTGAGGAAGAAGTAGGCTGTCTATTGTTGCTCCCTTTCCCGAAGGCCCAGCAATAAGGACTGTAAAATGTCCCTGCTAGAGTACCTGACCCATGGACCAGAAGCAATTTGTCCTTTTAAAGAACCTCCCATCCAGATCCAGAGGAAAGGAGTAAAGGGCGGGGAAAAGAAAACTGGAGGAGGGGGGATAGTCCTCTTTCTCTCTCCCCTTCCACACCTTGCCAGTTCTCAATGGATACAGTTCTACCGTGGTTCAGCCGACCGGGTAGACTGCGTAGGAGACACGTCCCTCCTCGTCACGATCTGGAACAAGGAGGGGGCTCCATTCCAATACCGAAAGGGACGGCGACAGAGATTCTGCACCACCCTCGTCCGCCTCTCTTGCCTCTGCTTTCCCCAGGCTCTTCACTGAGCTTCTGTCCACAAAACCACTGCACGCCGCCGCGGCTGGATGGGGGGAGAGCAGTTTACCGCCGCCTTCCCAGTGGGGTCCGAGGTGTTCTTCTCGGCGCAGTGACCGCCTGGGGGCCTCCCAGGACTGCCGGTGCCAGATCCATTGTAATTCGAGGCCTGCAGCTCTCAAATATGTTTTAGGGCTGGAAGGTAAGTACCTTCTACCATTGCCCTTTAGGTCTCCGCTTCTTCTTCTGACCTTCCGTTGTCTTCTGGGATCTTCGTGCTCTTCAGCACACAGCCAGCACGTCCTGCTCAGAAGGCAGGGCCGGTAAGACTGGGGATCAGAGGATAAGCCCCTCCCCTCTGGGATCAAAGTTTGCCGGCCCTGCCTACGAAAGGGGTGTGTGTGCTTTCCCAGGAGTAAGGAGTCAAGGACTGCCCCACTCCTGGACCACCGGAGAAAGGATAGCATTCAGTGCCTGTGTTATTTTCCTTTGATCAGATGTTGTTAGTCAATATTTGCTTAACTTTATTTTTATTTATTTTTATTTATTTAACCTTCGATTTATATACCGCCCTAACCCCCCCAATGGGGGTCTCTGAGCAGTTTACAATTTTGTAGTGCTAATCACTTTTATGGATCCCTAACTATGGGCACATTCTCAGGGGTTGGGTCAGCCTACCTAGCACCCCAGTGGTGGCGGCTCTTCCTTCTGGTCTCCGGCTTCGGCTTCCTTGGCTCCTTCGGTCGGCAGGACGCTCCTCTCTCCGGCGCAGTTCTTCTCCAGCGAGGCAGCCGTCTCGGTGTGTGAGTTCGTCTCTCCCGGCCTTGGCTCCGTCCGATAGGCTCCGCCGCGCCGGGAGATGACGTCATCCACACCTTCTGCTGCTCGCGCCAGCCGCTTTCTGTTGGAACTCCGCAGGCCACCAGGGATCGCTCCACTGGCTCTCGATGTCCCGCCCCCCCGCCTCGTCTCTGCCGCCAGGATCCGCCGTCACCGCCATTGTTGTTCCTTTGCTGCTGCCGCCGCCGCATACCACACTCCTCAGACGAGGGGGGTGCCCCTACCCTACTAAGGGTAGGTTCCCATTCATCTACTCGCCCTATAATGGGCTTTTGAACCACTGGGTGCTTTTGCTTTTTTGTCCCTAGTGACTGCTTATCCAAGTAGAGGGGATTTTTTTGTTTAAAACTGGTCTTACTTGGTCTCTGTACCCACATACAGAGCTTAACTCAGCTCACATACAAGCAGGAGTCATTTCCTGCGGGAGCGCACAGGAGCGGAGCTCTGGCAGTAAGGAGCCCAGGGGGCGGGCACATGCAACAAGCCCCACCCCTTGCTCCCACCAGCCCTCAGTTGGGCCACAAGGAGCAAGAAGCAGCCGTGTAAGTTTCAGAACTCCCCCCCCCCAAAAGCCAGCCTTCAGGTACAAGCTCTCCCTCCTCTGTGAGGGCAGATCTGTGCGTTCCCCTCCCCCCCATAGCTAGCAATCCAAAACAGTCCAGTGGCACCTTTAAGACCAAGTTTTATTCAGGTACAAGCTCTCCCTCCTTTGTGAGGGCAGATCTGCATGTCCCCCCCCCCAATAGCTAGCAATCCAAAACAGTCCAGTGGAGCCTGAGCGGTGGGTGTTGCCTTCTGACACATTTCTGGTGATGTCAGGGGGTGTGGCATATGCAGATAAGTTATGCTAATAAGTTATGCTAATGAGCTCCTGCACCTCGTTTTCTACGAAATGACCCCTGTGTACAAGTATACACTTTGTACAGTGTATACAAAGATAAGGTATAGAGGCCTGTCCCTGGGTGTGAATAGACCTGACAAGGTTTATCCTACTTCTCTAGTGGTTCAGAGTAGGAGAGGGATTCTCTTAAGAGACAGAATCAGAGGATCTGGGGTCCAGGTTACTCTGACTTATGATCTGGTGGTGCCAGCAAAGAGAAATCCTGAATGTGCTGTTGGGGAGGAGGTAGGTTGCCCTCTTTCCTCGGTCTGTGGCCCAACTTTAAACCCCTTCTCTCTTCGCTCCCCCCCCCCGCAAGCTGGGGAATCGAAGGGGGGGGGCTTTTGAAGATGCCTCCCCCCCTTTTGCTTCCCCTTCTGACATCACTTCCGGTGATGTCAGGGGGCATGGCATATGCTAATAGCCTAGTAGCTCATTAGCATACCATATGCTAATGAGCTCCTGCAGCTCTTTTTCTACGAAAAGACCCCTGATTGCGTGCCTTCTATAAACAACTTTGCCAGACAAAAAGGTCCACAAAATTTGGACACTTCTGCCTTCTGAATAATTTGCAGCTTCCCAAATTATCAGTTGAAGTTAATAAAATGACAGGAGCTAACAAAACAAAGGCTTTAAATTAAAACAAAATACGTAATCTAAATGGTTACACAGCCAAATTTCATCAAGCTTATGTTCATATTTTATCTCTGAGAGAACTTTCAGCTACTGTATTATTCATGGTACCAGAGAGCTGTCGTGAAGCTAAAATTGTGTTAAGTTTGACAAAAGGTAAGGACACACCAACAGTGAAATCATAGAGCAATCTCTCTCCTTAATACTGCTGATTATAAAACAATGGAGTGAATTGAAGGGTAAATTTTTGCTAAGGGAAGGGTGTGTGTTTTTTCCAATTAACCTTCCCTCTGCAGAACCCTAATTTGCTCCTTATGGTATTCCAGAGGGCCCCTTGTTTCCTCAGAACAGCAATTTGCACAGCGGGGGGCGGGGGGGGGGAGGTCACACTAGGCAAGAAAATCCCTTTCTAGTCTGTGGGCAAAGCATTCCTACCTGGTGGCTGTTGTGGGTCAAAAGTGTGTTTGAAATGCGGCTATGAATGGCTGTTTGGTTTAAGTACAGGTAAGGTGTGGCAAAAGCTGGAGCATCCAATGGGATGCAGAACCATATCTTGATTAAAAAAATCAATACATACTACTGAAAAGCAAGCATCTGGTTCCTTCTCAGGTTATTAAATTAAAATATTGTAATAAATACAGTCTGGCTACTTTACACTTATCATCAGTTGTAAGTGACTCCAGATTTAATAAGGATAATGCCACTGGGGATTTAAACACTGGGAAACACATACTTCAGATATACTGAGCTTGTATCTGAAACAGGAAGGTACCAGAACATTACTGGAGAAGATTTAAAGATTGTTAGGATGAAAAAGCTGAAACCATATGAAGTTTTAAGATTTTTGACTCCTCTGATGACTATCACACATTTCATACTATGGTACTGAAAAACGGACCCATTTGGAACAGCCTGCCCAAGAGAGATGTGTGGCAGTTATATAAAATGGAAAAGATAATACTTCAGGCAAGAGAATTTCAATTTGCACCTTCCTGAGGAAAGATCAAAATAAGATATTAGATAAATGGTGTACAGCTCACACCAACGTTTAGTTAAACCATGGTTCCATGTGATGTCTAAGCCAAGCCTGAATTGCAAAATTCACTGTTCACTGTTAAAATCCTATTACCTTGACCCTAGAAATTATTTTTATCAGTAGCCACCATCAAAGTAACTAGTGTATTAGAAATAGGTCCTAACAACCAATTTAGTGAATATGGATGGATAAGAGATAGGTTTCAGAAACACTCTTGCTTTGTTAATTATTGAAACATTTATTGTAAGAATGAGAGACTGGATCGTTTTGTTTCAGAAAATAGAGGGCTTGTTTTAACAACCCAAAAGAAGGTTGCAGTTTGACATGCTCCTCAATCTGATGCTCACATGGTGGGGGAGGCCAAGAGTGCATTGCCTCAACCTAGGTTGGTACAGCTGCGGTACCCTGCCCTGGACAAGAAGGACCTGGATGTGATAATTTAAGCTTTAGTGGCATTCAGATTCCAGACGATGAGGATACTGTTGTGCACTCTGCCTGAGGTTGCCTTTTAAGAAGGCCCAGAGAAACTGGTCCAAAAATGCTGCCGCCAGGGTGTTGTTAACTGTGGCAGCTGCACAGAAAACAGAATTGTAATTTTACAACTGCACAGGCTCCCAGTTGGTTTCTGAGCGCAATTCAAAAGTGCTGTTTTTCAAAAATTTTAAAGCTTAGGATACCTCAAGGATCGCCTTCTCCAGTATGAGCCTATCTGCACATTAATATCCTCCTTGTTGTGGGAAACAATGTGGGACAGGAATATTTTCATCAATGGAAGCAAAACCATGCGACTCCTTCCATCGCCCCTGGTGGCTATGGAGCAAGCAAGGGCAGAACCCTTTCAGAGAGGTTTTGCAGTATTGCCGCACAATTTCTTTGCTACATGCCACTGTTTTTTCCTTCTGTTGCTGCTTTTTACAGGGTCTGCAGCTTTTGTATTGCATTGTCTGTCTTTGGTATTGTTTAGAACACTGTTAGCAACCTTGTGGAGTAAGGCTTCAAAAAATGGGATGCAAATATAAGTAAACTGGGGGGGGGAAAGAAAACCACCATTATAATACCCTTATCTAACAGCAAAAAAAGGAAAAGAAAAAAAAGAATCCATTTATTCTGCCCATTAGAAAGCAAAAGAGTGCCAGGGTTTATAAGCGACACTAAAGATTGCATCTCCATTTACTTCCAACAAAGCCAGCGGTTCTGACCTATAAGATGTTTCAGAGCAAGCTCACAATTAAAGCATTCCGTTTTGCAAAATTCAAATAAACAACACAGACCACAAGATACCTTTTATTAGGACCACAGAAAACTAGCCTGTGAAAACTTGATCAAGAATGCAAGGCTATGAGGCGTCCCCTACGTTCATTACAAAGTAGAGTCAGAGCATTTAGGACTGTGACATTCGCAATACATAACAGACTGAAACTTCAACCCAGCTTTTGGCCCAGCTTCATTCTTTCTATAAGCAGTTCCTGAAGGAGAAAAAGCTTGCTTACTATAAATCTCAGTGGAAAGAGCTGAGTCTTTCCATTCTACAAAAAAAATGATAAGAGGTTCTGGGAATTAATATCCTTAGGTACCCAAGCACATGATTTGAATTTTGATGTTTCTATTGCTCCAGATTTGTGGTATCGCCATTTTCCCACTCTTTACAACAATTCTCAAAATGAGTTACCTGCCAACTATTCACCTATAGCTTTGGAGATTCTTCCAACATGGGCCCCAGTTACAGTCTCAGAATGTAAGCACTTGATTGATTCCTTACTTACAGGTAAAGCCCCAGGGGAAGATAGGGTGCCCTCAGGGGTTATTTAGGTTACATTCACTGTGGTGGTGCCCAATTCTATTGGATGCAGTAAATAAGAAGCCTGGAGACCGACTGGCAGTGAAAGGCAGAAAGTTTATAGTGCGATAATGGTGACTATTTACACAGAGAATATACAGACTGTTACACAGCATAACATGCCTCAGTTGGAGAGAGCTATGCCCACCCCACCCCCCAGCTTATCAAGTCTACACCTTATATACAAGTCCCAGCCAATCACTAACAGGGCAGACTAATTACCTACTCTTAATGAGGACAAAGAGTAGCACCTGGTAGTTAAACACCTGGCTGTAAGATTCTACCTCATTTCATCCTAGACATATATGTCAATAAATTCTAGCTAGACTCTTTTTGGAAATTGACTATACCTGCACTATCCCTTCTAACTGGAAACAAAGCATCATAATTCCTGTTTACAAAAAAGGTAACAGAGAAGTCGGAAGGTCCATGGGGTCGTGAAGAGTCAGACTCGACTGTGCGACTGAACAACAACAACAAATAGACAAGTCCCTGCAAACTATTGACCTATCAGCCTACTGGACATCTCCTCTAAATTATATACCTGCCATCTTTTGTTCAAATTGTAAGAATGGGCAGAATCAACAAGTCTCTTTTACCCTGAAAAAGCTGGCTTTCGCAAGGGCCATAGTACTATTAATCATTGTTTGACCTTGAAAGCCTTGGTCCATAAATACTCTAATAATAGCAGAAGACATCTCTACATTGCTTTCGTAGATCTCACCTCAGCTTTTGATTCCATCGAGCATTCAAGACTATGGACCAAACTTGCCAAAACAAATATTGATAGAAGACTTTTTGGGATTTTGAGGGAATTACATTCTAATCTTTCAACCACAGTAAAAGTCGATGCATATGGTTCTCTTGCGAACCCCATCCCATTGAGAAAGGGTGTTAAACAAGAATGCCTTCTTGCTCCTTCTCTGTTTAATTTTTATATCAATGATTTTGTCCAGACAATGAATTCTCGGAAATTCTTTTCTCCCTCATTGGCTGGTTGGAAAATTTCTGTACTATTGTATGCAGATGACATGGCAATTATGTCGTTTACTCAAATTGGGCTTAGAAGGATTTTAGTTAATTTGGTGGACTATTGTGATAGAGAGGAATTAAGAATTAACTACAACAAAACAAAAATTGTAGCCTTCAGCAATAACAGCCCTAAGCATAGATGGTCTATTAATGCCCATGAAATAGAACAATGTTCTTCCTTCAAATATTTAGCAGGCACATTACTAACTGTGCAATGTACTATGGGAGTTATCTTTAATTTTTTTCTTTTCAAAGGGCAGTCAGTTATTTCCACCACCCCTGAAGGTCTTTCAGGGCAAGGTTGCTATGCAACTTTTGTATGGGTCAGACATCTGGGGGTGGAACAAGAAAGTACTCATGCAGTTAGAAACTATCCAGAATGCCTTTTAAAGGAAAATTCTGGGTCTCCCCCAAGGAAACCCCCATGCCATATTTAAGATTAGAGCTTGGTCTACCCTCAATCACATCAAGAATCCATCTGAAGTTATTAAAATATTATAAGAAACTCGAAAGCATCTCACAGGACCACTTCATAAAATTTTGCTTTCAGTATTATAATGACATGAACCAGTGGTCTAAATTATTATCTCCCATCCTACAATTGCATTCCATGCCTTCTCTAGAGATGGTAAAGTGCTGGGATTCAGGTAGAATGCATGAGTGGATTTTTGGAAAAGACACTCTATGTGATATTAACCAGGTTCACCAATCCAAATTTTCCCTTTGATACCCTCAGTTTTAAAAAATACCCCCCCCCCTGTTATTTAGCTTGCCTCTCTAATGCCCCATTAAGGAAGGCATTTACTCAAGCACTTTCAAACCCTGCATAATCTTGTAAACCTCGATCATGTCACCCCTCAGCCGTCGTTTCTCCAAGCTAAAGAGCCCCATGTGCTTTAACCTTTCTTCATAGGGAAAGTGTTCCAACCCTTTTATCTTTTTTTAAGCCCCCCCAAGGGGTGAATTTTTTATTTGCATTTCTATAAAACTACAACAGAAATTGGGGAGGGAAAATCTACAATCTATAGGAAAAAGTAAAGAAAACCTAACTAAAAACCCAAGAATGCTTAAAACATAGTTATTACTCTTATACATTTGCTTTCAAACATGAAGAGTGCCCGCCAATCATCGCTTCTGTTGACAAAACCTGCTTATCTGACTGAACAGAGAGTAGTTCCAAAGCTATAACGCAATAATTACAGCCCTTAAGAAAAGTTTAGCATTACCACGCTTTACTCCCCCCCCAGGCATCTTTTAAAACCAATGTTCCCTCAGTAAGAACATTACAACACGTTTTTGCCCTCTTCTGTATTTTTTCTAGCTCTGCAATGTCCTTTTTGAGAGATGGTGACCAGAACTGCACACAGTATTCAAAATGAGGCCACACCAGAGATCTATACACCCCCTAGCACAGCTTAGAGGGAACTATGGTTTACACTATTGTCCCTTTGAACTGTATTGTCCTGAACTGGTGGCTTTACAGATCCAGATCGCTTCTCACTTTAGCCATCAGAGGGCCCACGATTCACTTTAAAGATAGAGTCTGTGGTTAGGTCACAACCTAACTTTCCGCTGTCTCCTTTCTGAAGAAAACATTGGTCCCGCCTCCCTCTTCGCCTCTCATCGCCATCTTTTGGGGATGTTTACATCAGCCGAGAAAGAATGCCTAAGGTCTGTTTAAACACTCCGCTTTCTTTTAGAAAAACTCTGCTACAGTCCATCGCCACAGTTTGATCAGTCCCTCCCTCCTTGCTTTCGCATTTGCTTAAAACGTTGGGAGATAGGGCGTCCCCTCCCCCCCTTCGTTTGTATGCTTGTACTGGAGGGACTTCACTTCTAGGCTTTAGGGTCTCGTTTCAACGACAACTCACTCATCAATCCTTGAATCGATCCAGCCAGGTCCTAAAACGGCCCCTGGGATCACGCCAGGCAGAGAAAATCGCTAAACCTCCAAAAGCTTGTTCCGGTGGTTGCTTCTAGTCCAGTACTGGGAATCAGGGTAGGACCTTCAGGGCAGAGAGTAGCCCCCCTGTACCAGCTACCGGCCGGAGGTAGGGCTCTCCAAAGCCCCCTGGCTAGAAGCCCATTGCCTATGGGCTTCATGGGGGAGTGTGCACCATCACGCTCCCTCCTAATTCCCTATTCATGGCACACGTCTCTCAGAGGAACCCAGAGACGCCGTCATCGTTCAAAGCGCCAAAGACCGTAACATGTTCCAACCCTTTTATCATTCTAGTTGCCCTTTTCTGCACTTTTCCCAATGCTATAATATCCTTTCTGAGGTTTGGTGCTCATTGCTAACTTCAGTGGGCACAGGGTGTGGCAATCCAGCACAGGAAGAAGAAATTAAATGGAAGCCTCCCATTGAATACTCCAAATTCAGTAGCTGGTCAAATCCGAAAGCAGATATTGGACCAACTTATTCAAAATGGGAGCAATTTTCAAGAACCTATGTCATAAGGAATAAGTGAAAATATTATTTTAAAAAATAAACATTCTATGAGGGTCTGTGTAAATGATTATGTGCTGAAAATGGACTTCCACTTAAGTCAACAAAATTCCACTTGTTTCCATAGCACTACTTCTGTGGATAATATGAGTGGAAATGGCTAAGAAACGCCTCCCTCATTCACAACATAAGGAAGATTCTCGATGAGAGCAGATAGAAAGAGCCAAACAGAACAGAACTAAATTGATGTTTGAATAACGAGCAGCGGTGTTTTAAGGGAAGGATGCGGAGAAATAGAATGGCTCGGCACCCTTCCTGCCTAAGGCCCATCCCAAGGGTGACTGGCAGTGGGGCTACGGAGAACCCCTCTCCGTCATTGGTGTTGTGCAATGCCAGGTCGATCAACAACAAAGCTGCAGTCCTGCGGGACTTCGTAACTGATCAACAAGCTGACCTGGCTTGCGTGACCGAGACCTGGGTGAGGGAGGGGGAGACTGTAGCTCTCGCCCAACTCCCCCCCCCCGGGTTCTCGGTCCTCCACCAATCGCGGATAAAGGGGCGGGGGGGAGTGGCTATATTCATTCGGGAGGCTTACTCCTTCAGGGCGCTCCTGGCTGTGAGGATCGAGGGCATAGAGTGTGTCGGGGCGATGCTGGAGGCTGAGGAGAGTTTGGCAATTTGGGTGGTGTACCGACCGCCTAGCGCACCGGCCAATAGCCTGCCGTCCCTGCTGGAGGCCGTATCAGGCTGGGCGTTGGAGCACCCTAGGCTGTTGGTCGTGGGTGATTTCAACAGTGTGTCGGGGCGATGCTGGAGGCTGAGGAGAGTTTGGCAATTTGGGTGGTGTACCGACCGCCTAGCGCACCGGCCAATAGCCTGCCGTCCCTGCTGGAGGCCGTATCAGGCTGGGCGTTGGAGCACCCTAGGCTGTTGGTCGTGGGTGATTTCAACGTCCACCCCGAGGACGCGACCTCCGGCCGGGCTGCGGACCTGGTGTCGTCCATGGCGGCACTGGGACTCTCTCAGGTGATCACGGCCCCCACGCATCGCGCCGGTCATACGCTCGATCTGATCTTCGCGGCTGGAGTTATGGTGGACCGGATCGCTACAATAGCGGTACCGTGGTCGGACCACCAGGCCCTGAAGAAGCCCGTTAGATGAGCTAGTGGAGGACTGGCATGACCGGCTCTCCGCGGCCATCGACGAGATTGCTCCCAGGCATCCTCTCCGGACCCGTATGAGGCGGGCGCCCTGGTATACCCAGGAGTTCACCAGCAGAAACGAGAACTGAGACGACTAGAGAGACGGTGGCGTCGCGCTCGCGACGAAGCGTCCAGAGCATCTTATAGGACGCTTATGAAGGCCTAT
>NW_015160871.1:361204-361349 GCF_001447785.1 Gekko japonicus
ATCAGTTGCTGGCCCACCGCCTTGCCGACGTGGGGATTCAGGGGCTGGCCCTTCAATGGCTGGTCTCTTTTCTCCAAGGTCGGGGACAGAGGGTGGTGATTGGGGATCAGCGGTCCCGGAGGTGGTCCCTTGAATGCGGGGTACC
>NW_015160871.1:361628-369532 GCF_001447785.1 Gekko japonicus
CCTTCGACGGGGCGCCTCTGGTGCCGGCGTCAGAGGTTAGGAGTTTGGGGGTGCTCCTGGACTCCTCGTTAACGATGGACACTCAGGTAGCAGCCACTGCCAAGTTGGCATTTTACCATCTCCGGCTGGCACGGCAGTTGGTTCCCTTCCTCGACCGGAATGACTTGGCCACGGTGATCCATGCGACGGTTACCTCAAGGTTAGACTACTGTAACGCTCTCTACATGGGGCTGCCTTTGTCGCAAATTCGGAAGATGCAACTAGTGCAGAATGCTGCAGCCAGGCTGTTGATGGATCTTCCTAGACGAGATCACATCCAGCCTGTGCTGAAAGCGCTGCACTGGTTGCCTATAGCGTACCAGGTTCGCTTCAAAGTGCTGGTTATTACCTTTAAAGCCCTATATGGCCAGGGACCAGTCTACCTAAGGGACCGCCTTTCCCCACATATTCCCCCAAGAGCACTACGGTCGGGGAAGCAGAACTTGCTGGATGTGCCAGGTCCCCGGGCCATCAAATGCGTTGTGACCAGGAATAGGGCGTTTTCAGTGGCGGCTCCTATCTGGTAGAACGAGCTCCCAGAGGAGATCAGGGCTCTGCGGGCCCTAGCACAGTTCCACAGCACCAACGCCATGGCACCACCAACGCACTAGAGTTTGGGTACAGGGTAATCTGGAGGTTGAGCACTTGAATGAGATTTTAAGAGATGGCCATCTTGGTTTTTATGCAAGGAGTATTGAATATATTTTTCTATGATTATAACTGGTTATAAAAATTTTAATATATGTATTGTTTTATGTTACGACTTGGTAATACGACTTGTAAGCCGCCCTGAGCCTACTGGGGAGGGCGGGATAGAAATACAAATAATAAATAAATAAATAAATAATATGGAAAACTATCTTCTTCGGGCTAGAATAGTTGCCTGGAATAATTAACTGCTATCTTGGGGGATATTCTCCCAGTGCTCATTTAATTGCTGCTGTTTGATAACAGCACTGTGATACTTTCAGACATCATGTTATTGGTCCAAAGTAACTATTGGAATAAATAAATAAATAAATAATATGGAAAACTATCTTCTTCGGGCTAGAATAGTTGCCTGGAATAATTAACTGCTATCTTGGGGGATATTCTCCCAGTGCTCATTTAATTGCTGCTGTTTGATAACAGCACTGTGATACTTTCAGACATCATGTTATTGGTCCAAAGTAACTATTGGCTCAGAAGAGGCAGCTGTTCTGCTCTGATTTTGTGCCATCTGATACCACTTGATTCATAATAAATATGCAACAGCTGGCTAGGGAGTTTGGAAAAAATATGAGATGACTTAGAGCCAACTGCATAACCAATCCTATGGATGGATGACTGTTTTTTAGGGACCAAAAAGTCTCCAAATGGGGTTCTCAATTTACTACAAGGACATCCAACTGAACACTGATGTAATACCTTAAGTACCTTAAACTTAGCCTCGATACATTTTGACTCACCACCAAACTCAGCCCACAAACCAAACATAGTTGCCTGCCATTTCCAATTGTTGTCTGTTGCCTTCCTTATAGCAGTTCCAGAAGGTCATTTAGTCTTTAGTTGGACCACTAGGCATAGATGTGGGCTGTGTTTGGTTGGGTGAGTCACAAGTACATGCTAACATTAAGGGAACTGTGGGCTCAGCCAAGTTTCCTTCTGCTCCTCTCAACAATTTCAGCTCCCTGGTTTGCGACAAATGCTTAGCCCAGGTCTCAGAACCTGAACTGAATGTTAGATGCTTCCGAATGCAGTCCTTAACAGAATCATACCCACTTTACGTCAATGGATGAGCATTAACTCTGTTTAGGATTGTACAGCAAGACTGCTACAAAATTCAATAAATGCCATCAGAAATTATACCTAGGGATGGGCACAAACTGCATTTTTGCAGTTCAGTTCATTGTTCATGACTGAACCACAAACCGAGCCATGAACCAAACTGCACAGACATGACAGTCCCGAACTGAACTGTTCATGTCGGTTCATGGGCCACTTCTGGTCCCCGTAAAAGTGGGGGGAGCAGAAAGCAGGGGTTTAAATGGCTGGTAGCTGCTCTCCGCTGCCTTGAAGTGGGGGAGCAAAACCAGAGGGTTAATTGTGGGGTGAAGTGCCTCCTGCAGACAATTCACTCCCTTCTTCCTGCTGGCCATGGCTTTCCCCAGTCAGGAAAAAGGAAGGGGTGAAATGCCTCCTAGGAAGGCACTTCATCCCCTCTGTTCTGCTGGCCCAGATGTCTCTGACTGCTGATGCAGCTTATTTAAAGGGGCTGTGCCAGGCAGCCGGAGGCAGCTGAGCCAGCAAGGAGAGAGTTCTCCATGCTGGCTCAGCTGCCTTGGGGTGCCTGACAAGCTCCTTTAAATGGGCTGCGCTAGCAAGCCCTAGACCAGTGATGGCGAACCTTTTAGAGACCGAGTGACCAAACTGCAACCCAAAACCCACTTATTTATCACAAAGTGCCAACATGGCAATTTAACCTGAATACTGAGGCAAAATCAACATTAGAACCAGGAACCCACCACCATCAGCAGTGTGAAGCAAGGCAGCCTATTCTCCTAGGGTTGCCAACCTCCAGGTGGTGGCTGGATATTTCCTAGGATTACAACTGATCTCCAGGTGACAGATCAGTTCACCTGGAGAAAATGGCTGCTTTGAACAGTAGACTGTATGGCATTATACCCCACTGAAATCCCAAACCCGACCATCCTCAGGCTCCACCACCAAAATCTCCAGGTATTTGTCATCCCAGAGTCGGCAGCCCTATATTCTCCCCACACTAATAGTTCTCCTGATTGGGTGCAAACCAGAGCAGAGGGGTTGTGGACTGAAGGGGAATATTCCTCCCCCCCCCAGTTTATTTTCCATATTTTCCATAAACAAAAAATTACACACATTCCATTTCATCGATTACATAGATTTTTAGAGTTGTTAAATCAAATTACATTTCTTAATTTTATTATTAGTCCATTACACGATTTATCCAATTATATACCCTTAATCATCTATTATTCTGTAATTTGAAGTCTTTACCTTGGAGCATTAAACTCAAGTTATCCATTTGTGCTAGTTCTAAAAGTTTTAATATTAAGTCTTCCTTTGAGGGTATTTTATCTGTCTTCCATTTTTTAGCCACTATTATTCGTGCTGCTGTTGTAATATATACTAATAGATATGTATCTTGTTTTACATAATCTTTTGGAATCATATTCAATAAAAAGATTTCGGGTGAACTCAATTACTCGATTCAATATTTCTGTAATAATTTTGTGCACCATTTTCCAATATTTTTGCATTTTACTACATTTCCACCACATGTGGTAAAAAGTCCCCACATTCACTTTACATTTCCAACACCTGTTAGATGTTTGTGGATAACATTTTGCGATTTTATCTGGGGACCAATACCACCTGTGGAACATTTTATAAATATTTTCTTTAAATGCAATGGCTCTCATAAATTTAATGGATTTCCATATTGTGTTCCATTGCTCAATTTCCAAATCTTTTTCCATATCCTGCATCCACGAAATCGTAGTAGTTTTAATATTTTCGTCTAGTTCATAATCCTCTAATAAAAACCTATACAACTTCTGAATTAGTTTGTCACTGGATGATAACCAAATCTTGTCCAAGGGAATATTCCTGGCAGAGATTTCTAAAATCAAACATGACCCCCTGTCTGGGTTGCCAACTCCAGGTTGCAAAGTACCGGCAGATTTTGGCAGAAACCCTCAGCAGGGTATTAAAAAAAACTCCAAAAAAACACCATTTCCTCCAGGGAAGCTGACCTGTCACCTGGAGACAGGATGTAATTCAGGAGATCACCTGGACCCACCTGGAGGTAGGGCTGCCAAGTCTCGTTGAATCGCGGCGTGGGATCGTCATTCTTTACAGGAGCTCTGCCGCGGGGGACGGCAACAGGCGTTGCACTGCCGTCGCCAGGATGTGACGCTACGCGTCGCTCTGGCAACGGGACTCCAAACAGCCCCGTTGCCAGAGCGACATGTAGCGTCACATGCTAGCGACGGCAGTGCAACGCCTGTTGCCGTCCCCCGCGGCAGAGCTCCTGTAAAGAATGACGATCCCCCGCCGTGATTCAATGAGACTTGGCAGCCCTGCCTGGAGGTTAGCAACTCTACCACACACACTTCCCCCCTCCTCTTACCACGGTTTCCCAGCACTAACATTCTAGGAGGCACAAGGAAGAACAGGGCTCCCTACAACCAGGACAAGAACGCCCTCCCCCTTCCATGGCACATCCCAGGAAGCTACCCCGTTAAAGGGGCAGCAGCAGTACATTTCCCACGCCAGGCTGCTGGCGCAGACGGAACCACCCCAGCACCTCGCCTTTCCGGCCTCTCCCTTACATGAACCTGGTGCCACCGGTCACCAGGATCCACTTCCTGAAGCCCGGCAGCAGCGCCTCTGCTCCTAAGGGGCCGCCAGACATCGTCCGTGAGACGGCGGTGCCTTCCCCTCCTGCGTATCACTTCCAAGGCAGCTGCCACTGCCTTCTTCTGCCCTCAGCCCAGCCTGCCTGCTTGCCAGTCACTCCCACCCACCTCCGAAGCAACTCTGTGCTGGGGCGACGGCTCGTGTGCCCACAGAGAGGGCTCTGAGTGCCGCCTCTGGCACCCGTGCCATAGGTTCGCCACCATTGCCCTAGACAGCTGGGCCAGTGTGAAAAAGGCTCTTCCCACAGGTTTAGCTGCTTCAGACTCCCTGGTGTAGCCCGTTTAAAGGGGTTGCATTAGGCTTCCCGAGGTGAGGGTGAAGTGTCCCCAGAAAGGCACCCTTCCTGGCTGCAGAGAAATTCGGAGGGAGATCTTGCTTTCACCCTTCTCCTGGCCACAATGACCAGCGGCCAGGAGAAAGTGGCGTAGAATCTCCAGGGAAGGGACTCCCTTCCACCTTTCTCCTGGCCATAGCAGCCAGGAGAAAGTGGGTGTGTGGGATCTCCCAGGAGACTTCTTTGCACAGGCACAGATGTCTCGGGCTCACTCACACAGCCAGTTTAAAGGGGCTATGACAGGGAGCCTGAGACAGCTGGGCTTGCACAGAGAAGGCTCTTTGCACTGGCTCAGCTGCATCTGGCTCCCCGACATAGCCCCTTTAAATAGGCTGTGCCAGAGAGCCAGAGACAGCTGGGCCTGCATGGGCCTCTTTGCACCAGCTCAGCTGCCTCTGACTCCCTGGTGTAGCCCCTTTAAACAGGCTGCACAAGAAAGCTCTCTCCACCGGCCCAGCTATCTCAGATTCCCTCGTGCAGCCCATTTAAAGGGGCTGTGTCAGGGAGCCTGAAGTGGGGGTGAAATGCTCCCTGGAAGGCACTTCACCCCTTCCATTTAAACCCTGCTTTTTAGCTCCCCTTGGCTTTTCATGGGGAGCAGAAAGCAGAGTTTCTGCTCCCTGCAGAAAGGAGAGGAGGAGATTGGATTTATACCTTGCCCTTCACTCGGAGTCTCAGAGCACCTTACAAACTCCTTTCCTTTCCCCACAACAGACACCCTGTGAGGTAGGTGGGGCTGAGAGAGCTCTTTCAAAGCTGCAGGAAGTTGAAAGCAGGTTTTGAATGCTTCCAAGCCATTTAAATCAAACATGTGAGCAGTGGGGAACTCCCAGACACCCTGCTTTCTGCTTTTCACAAACTGTCACAAGCCACTACAAATTGTACCAAAATTTGTGGTAGTTCGTCCCGGTTCTTTGGTTCATGAACTTCGGTTCACAAACCCCGAACAGGCCAAAATTTGTGACAAAATTTAGTTTGTCAGCCGGTTTGTGCCCATCCCTAATTACATCACAGAGCAAGCTAATCTAATTCACATCTAGATGCCAAGATGGCACCTATAACCAGAACCCTCTTTGGGGGCATTAGCATGATGTAATCCTGAATCTGTTTGGCTGTTGGATCTTCTAGAACGGTGGTCGGCAAACTGTGGCTCTGGAGCCACATGCGGCTCTTTGGCCCTTTAAGTGTGGCTCTTTCCCCGTAGGCACTGACGGCCTCCCTCCCCCGCGTGCCGGGTTTTCTTACTCTTTGTAAAAAATGGCTCATCGGCCCCCATGCAAAAAAAAAATTTTTTTTTGCAAGATGCATGCATTGTTGTTCCCTTCCCCCACCCCATCTCCTCTACTCCCACCTGTTCGCAAAGAAACCTTTGCAGCGCCCTGGGCTGACTTTCCAAAACCTTCGCTCGGGCGCCTCCCGCTGTTGGAAGCGTCAGCAAAGAACACCCGGCTTCGCACGCCCGTCTTCGCCTTCCCCTCCTTCCTCCTGCCAGCCCCTGCAGCAGCCGCGGCCGCCACCGGAGAGTTGGGATCGGGACGGGGAAGGAAGGGAGGGAGGGGGAGAAAAGGATTTGCAAATGCAAAAGAAGCAGCTGAGGGCGCAGCAGCCACGGCAGCTGCCGCCGCTGCCCAGGACAGCAGCCCTGGCAGAGTGCTGCCGCTGCCCAGAACAGAAGCCCTGGCAGACTAGAGGGGGGGGCTGGGGTGGGTTGGGTGGGCTTTTTTGGTTGTAAAGCAGCCGTCGCCAGTCGAGCAGCAGCCGCAGAGGCGTCAGCCCGCGCTCCGCACCCAGAGAGCTGGGACTGGCTATTGCGTGCATGCGCCAAGCAGGGCGCAAAGAAGAAAAGCTTTTTTGCACACACGCACACACACACTCACAGGCAACATCACACTTCTGGAATACAGGAGGGAAAGTATCGCGAAAGCGCCCTGGCTAACAACCTGCTTCACAACACACACAGGGAGCACGGCTGCGGCTCGGTTGCCAGCAACAAGAAACGGCCTGGCAGCCACCCGGGGGGAGGCACATCTGGGGGGGAGGGAAGGGAAGCCGGAGAAGAAGAGGAGGAGGGCTGCAGCGAGGCGCAGGGGCGCATGAGCTCCCACTCCCCCGCCGAGCTGATAAGTTGGTGAGCTTTGCCGAGCCCTGCACATTTCTCCTGTTGAAGAAGAAGAGGAGATTGGATTTGTATCCCTCCCTTCACTACCCAAAGGATTCTCCGAGCGGCTTACAAACTCCTTTTCCCTTCCCGTCCCCACAACAGACACCCTGGGAGGTCGGTGGGGCTGAGAGAGCTCTGACAGAAATGGCTGTTTTTCAAGAACAGCTCTTATCAGAGCTACGGCTTGCCCAAGGTCATCCAGCCAGGTGCAAGGGGAGGAGTGGGGAATCAAACCAGGTTCTCCCAGACCAGGGCGAGGGGGGAGAGAGAAAGCTGCAATCTGCTCTCCCACCCCTTCTTAAACTACTCCCCCCATCTGGGGACTTTGGATTCTCTTATGCACTGAGTGCTGAGTCCCCCTTGAGCACACAAAGAAAGGCGCAGATTGGATTGGCTGGCAAAGTTGAAAAAAGAAAGGGGGGGAGAGAAGTTGCCTAGCTCTGAGGAATCCTGAACTGGGATGTGTGCCCCCCGCGCCGTGCAAGGTATGGTGAGGGGGCTTGAGCGGTTCGATGAAGCTGTGGGCTATGCCATGAAGGGCCAACCAAGACGGACAGGCCACAGCAGAGAACTCAGACCAAGCGTGATCCACTGGAGAAGGAAATGGCAACCCACTCCAGTATCTTTGCCAAGAAAACCCCATGGACAGTAACAAAAGGCTAAAAGATATGACGCCGGAAGATGAGCCCCTCAGGTCAGAAGGTGTCCAACATGCTACTGAGGAAGAGCAGAGGGCAAGTACAAGTAACCCCAGAAAGAGTGAAGCAGCTGGGCCAAAGCCGAAAGGACGCTCAGTTGTGGATGTGTCTGATGGTGAAAGGAAAGTCCGATGCTGCAAAGAACAATATTGCATAGGAACCTGGAATGTAAGATCTATGAATCAAAGTAAGCTTGACGTGGTCAAAAATGAGATGGCAAGACTGAACATCG
>NW_015160871.1:371916-383660 GCF_001447785.1 Gekko japonicus
CTCTTGAGAGTCCCTTGGACTGCAAGAAGATCAAATCAGTCAATCCTAAAAGAAATCAACCCTGACTGTTCCCTGGAAGGCCAGATAATGAAACTGAAGCTCAAATACTTTGGCCACCAAATGAGAAGGGAGCACTCACTGGGGAAGACCCTGATGCTGGGAAAGATTGAAGGTCAAAGAAGACGGGGACGACAAAGGATGAGATGGTTGGACAGTGTCATCGACGCAACAAACATGAAATTGAGCCAACTTCAGAGGACAGCGGAAGACCGGAAGGCCTGGCGGGAGCTGGTCCATGGAGGGGGGGAGAGAAACTGTTGCTGGAACTTTAAAAGGCTGCAAGCTGTGGTTGGCTGGTAGCTAGATTTGAAGTAACATATGGCATTAAAAGGGGCAGAGCTGGAGGTAGCATTTCTATCTTAGTGAAGTCAGAGCAGCTGACTCTCCAGCTTGCGGTGCAAACTGAGCACTCGCTCCCCTCCCTCCCCTCCCATACGCTCACCCCCCCTCACATCTAAGCATTCTTCCATTGGGGGGGGGGAGAGGGAAGAACCCTCCCCCCCCCCCTTCACATCTAAGCATTCTGGGGGGGAGAGAGAAAAAACGGCCTTTTCTCTTCCCCGTTCCCCTTGGGGTGATCACCCTCTGCAGAAGCCAGTGCCAGCTCTTCTCCAAAACTTAACAGAGGAGGGGGACGCCTTCTGCTTCCTCCTCCTCCACATGAGCCCTCCGGCTTCTGTTTGGCAGCTGGGGAAGGTAAGCTGTTTGGTCGGGGTGCCCCCAATGCTTGTGAGGTTTAAGGTGCCGGTCAGTAAGTGTGAAATACTACAATGTACAAGTGTGGATGGGAGAGTTGGAAGGGGTCGACCTCTGCGAACGTACCTCAATGTACCTCAATCAGTTTGAGGACATTTTTAGCAAAGGCCAGTTTAGGAGTACCCTAGTTAAGTTAATAACAATGTACCTACCTATATAGTTTAAGTTTAAAAAATTCGGCTCTCAAAATAAATTTCAATCATTGTACTGTTGATATTTGGCTCTCTTGACTAATGAGTTTGCCCACCACTGTTCTAGAATAAGAGAGAGAGCATATAGCAATCGATCCTGTGGACGCCTTTGGCATTCTGATACAGGGTGGTCAGTACAGCTTCAAAATGGTAACCACAGTAGGCAGCCACATGCAAAGGAAGCCCTGATGCAGTGGATAAGAGCTGTAATTTGTATTTTTAAAAAGAAGTGAAAGAGGAGTGTGAGAGAGAATAAAACCAACACTGCGGTGGCAGCCACTGCCAAAACAATGTTAATCAGATCTCCAGTGGCCAATCAGAAACCCTGACAGGCAGGAACCTCACCTGGCCCCATCCATCCACAGGCACCATGTTGGGGACCCCCAGCATACAGAATCCTGAAGACGTTTCTGCCCCCTGCTCCTCCAAGATAGGAAAGACTACACTTTAATAAGTACAGATGCTCAATAAACAGACCTGAATAATGTTTTATTAATCAAAAGGATCTCTAACATTTACATTGGTTGCACTACCAAATTGCTCTGGGGGAGGGGAGTTAATGCATTTGATTACAAAACCATGTTAAGAAAGACTAATATGAACTGGGTTGATCATGGCTGCTGGAAAAACACAACTGTGATAATGGAAGTAATAGCCAGTTCCCAAATGCATAGCTTCATTTGGATAGTTTTTCTCCATGTACCTTCAGGCTAAGGTGCACATACAGCATGTAGATATTTAACTGCAGAAGCCACCTCTTAGCTAACAGAGAGCATCAAGATGCAATCAGACATTTATTTGCTGAAAGAGGAATATGAAGTCAGTGCAACAGAACGCCTGCACATTCTCAATTGTGTTGACAGAAAACAAACATCTCTTTGCTACTTACAGACTGCCTTGGGCCTGCTCTACACATACACCAGAACGAGGGGACAATGAGGTGGAAAAGTGCTGAGGTGATACAGCAGACTATACCATTTCAGACTACAGGGGTGGGATGCGCTTACATTTTTTAATACAGAGGTCTCCTGCTGGCAGCCCCCTGTTGCCCTCTGGTGGTAAGAGCAGCAGAGGGAGATTTTTTAAAAAAAGAACATGTGCACCACAATGTCACTCTGGCAGAGAACCTTGAAGTGACAGGTAGCTCTAGGAATTGCCAGAAACTCTATTAGGTGATTCCTAAAGCTACCCAATGTAATTTCCATTTCTCCCCACATGATGCTGCGCATTTCTCCCCACATGATGCTGCGCACCTACCACATCCCTGCCCTCAAAGATCCTGCCAGTTAGCAAGCACAGTCTTATTTTTCAAAGTTTCCCCACCTTGGTAATTCTGTTAGTAAAAAACTAGCACGACATACAAGGAACGAGGTTAGAACCTAGCTGCTTTGGGGACCCTAGCACATCCTCCTTGATGTGCTAATTTTTATTTGAAAGAATTTTTATTTGAAAGAACAATAAAACTGTGATGCCTCCACCAATGATCTGAACTGGTTCCAGCCCATTCTACCACCTCACCGTGCTGCATGCTTAGACCAGTCTTTCATAGTCAGTAGTCGAGAAGTGTCTATTTAGCCATCATAGGACCCCAGAGTTGCCTGTTCTATGGTTCCGTGGAACGATATTAAGTTTCCAGTTAAAGGTTGCTGCGCCATCCACACAAATTCCTGCAATGTTCCATTCTGTTGGGTGTTACAAGTCAAAACACTTCAGTATTTACAGGGTTAATGATGTTTGTTATGATCAACAGGAAGTCACATGTTTGTTTGTAACCAATCTGTTCAGACAATAGAATGCCCGGGAACTTTGGAGCTAACTTAATAGTCTGATTGGAAACCAATGTGTCAAGTATTTAGCATATTGGCTTCTCCTTCCTGTCTTTGTTCTGACTGAAGAAGGAGACTCCATTCTTCCTGCATTTTACCTTTTAGCTGTAAGGATGTAGGCATTTTAGCTCTTTGTTATTTTCATATCCTGTGTACCTTTTCCCATGTTAGGGTTATAGTAAACTTTTATATTTTAAACACATCATGGACTCAGTCTCTTACTACTTACTCTGCTGACTTACTTAAAAGAATCCCAACACATTCCTAGCTCTACTCTTGTACAACTACTTTGATTCTTGCACCACATCACGCCAAGCCCTCTCATTGCATTGTTTTAAATATGCCTCACTGCTAGATCAAGCCATTTATGACCAGCTTGTGACAGATGGTATTAGTGTGTTTATACTACTGTACAAAGGGGTGTGTGTGTGTCTTTTTCAGTCTCAAATGAACAAATATCTTGTCCAAGTCAGAGCCAGAAGTGCAAGACCCTGAGATAGGATTTTACTTCAGCAACCCTCAGCCCCGCTCAGTGACTCCAGTCTCCAGCAGTGGCCTTTTTAATAATAGTAGAAAAGAGTTGGGAGATAGGATAAGTTAAAAATTAATTACTATAGTGAAATAATAGTTACCTAGTGAATTACAAAAAGAAAATTGTGGTAAAAATTAATAAAGAGATGGGCAGGAGGTCGAAGCACTGTGGGAAGCCATATATTAGGGAGGGGAAAAGGGAGGTGGGTAGGGTATGAAAGGGATAAATGTAAAAATTTTAATGTTGATTATGAATGTTTATATCCTAAATAAAAAACTTTTTGACAAAAAATAATAATAATAGAAAAGAGATGATGGGGAGGGGGAAAGGGGGGAAAGCCTTAGCTGTATTAGTGGAAAGCCTTAGCTGTATTCCACAGTACCACTCCTTTCAGTGACTCTTCTATTCGTACTTTTTTCTTCTTTTAGCCTTATAATAGGAGGTATACATTACTACTGAACAAACAAACAAACCTGAACCCACTCCTTCAAAAGTATTTTTGAAACGTAGCCAATAATTAAAGGTTTCAGAGCACCTCATCTTCCAGAATTGAAATCTGATGCACAATATAGTCTACACGAATTTCTACCATTGAGATAACACACTGCATAAGAAGCAGTAAACAGACTAAAATAACCATGCAGACAGATTCTCAAACTGTTTATTCAGACAGGAAGAAAATATAGTCTAAAAATGACATCCTAGGTGCCCTTGATTTGCTCACCCTCAGTCACTGCCAGGATTTTATATCCTCTCTGTCTTTTTATAATAGTAGCAAACATTGAAAAGCCCAAGAACCATTATGGAAATTACAGTACATAATGAACTCACAAAGATTGTCTAGTCTAATTCTCTCTTTCTGGGGCAAAAAATCCCATTTTCCCGCTGTTTCTAACCAAGTTTGCCAAACACAAGGAAGCTACTGCTACCGTACTTTGAAGATATTTCTGTCCTTGGATCTGTTTGCAGATACGGTCAGCTCTTGATTAATATACCAACCACTCTCTCATCAAGACAAATACTCCGACTGCATTAGACACGGTTTGAATGTTTGAGGGACCAGGGTCCACACTCCGGGTGGAATTTAAGTTTAAAATGCTGAAAAATAAAACTTTTAATTGACTTATTTTGCAAGGCCAGTGTTGGTAGAGCAGGAGATTATCTCCGGTTTAATAACTAATGTAATGGCAACGGGAACCAGGGGATCATCCATTAGTCATGCCGAGACAATGCAGATGACACACTGAAGGGTGGCTGCCATTGTTGTCCTGGAGAATAAAGACAGGTTGCTTACCTGTAACTGGTGATCTTCGAGTGGTCATCTGTGCATTCACACCCTTGGGATACTCTGCGCCTGCGCTGACCTTCTCGGTACCGATAGCTAGCAAAAGGGATTTTCGCGCCTCTCCCAGGTCACGCGCCGGCTCCACTGCGCATGACCAAGGAGGGGCACGCAGATCCCGCCAGTTCCTTCTGACCGCCGCCCAACAGCCTTCAAAGAAACAAGATGAAGGGCCGAGAGCAGAGGGGAAGGAGGGCGGGTGGTGTGAATGCACAGATGACCACTCGAAGATCACCAGTTACAGGTAAGCAACCTGTCTATCTTCTTCGTGGTCTCTGTGCATCACACCCTTGGGAGAATAGCAAGCAATAACTCTTACCTGGAGGAGGGGCCGAGGCCCTACACCTGCGCCGTCTGCAAAATAGACCGACCCAACGCCACACGACGAGTAGACCGGACATCAAGGGCATAATGCTTCACGAAGGTGAGCGGAGTAGCCCAAGTCGCAGCGTTGCAGATGTCCTCCAATGGCATCCCTCTCAGGAAAGCTGTGGAAGCCGCCACCGCCCTTGTAGAGTGGGCGCGAAGTTGACCTGGAAGAGGTCTCTTAGCCAAAGCGTAACATAGCTTGATTACTTCCACAATCCACCTGGACAGCGTCTGGGAAGAGATCTTCTTCCCTAGGGAGGGCATACTGTGAGCAACAAACAAGGCTGGAGACTGACGAAAAGACTTGGTCCTGCCCAAATAGAACAGCAACGCCCTCTTAACATCCAGAGAGTGCAATTTCCGTTCCTCTTCATTGGCAGGAGACGGGAAAAATGACGGCAAAACTATATCTGAACGTAGATGAAACTCCGAAACGACTTTCGGTAAGAAGGAGATGTCCAAAGACAACGACACCCCATGAGGGGAAAAAATCAAGTATGGTGGATCACACCTTAAAGCAGACAACTCACTGACTCGACGAGCAGAAGTAATGGCCACCAGAAACGCAGTCTTGAGCGATAACAACTTTAGAGAGCAAGTGGCCAGTGGTTCGAAGGGTTTTCCCATCAAAAACCGCAAAACTAAAGCCAAATCCCAGGCCGGAGTCGGAGAACGACGGGGAGGGTACAGGCGAATAAGACCTTTACAAAACTGTTTCGTCTGAGGATGCGAGAAAACTGAAAACCCATCAATAGATGGATGAAAAGCTGACACCGCAGCTAAATACACCTTAACTGAAGAAAAACTGAGTCCCAAGTCCATTCTGGACAAAATAAACGCAAAAATAGACCTCAAATCCACTGGCGGAGGAGGTAAATTGGAAGAACTCAAGTACTGTAGGAATAAATCCCACTTCTTTGCGTAAGACGTCCTAGTAGACAGTTTACGACAATTCAACAGGACCTCATTGATACGGTCATCCATCACTGAAAGCGTATTTCCCATAGAGTCAACTTGAGACTCAGAGGATCGTAGTGAAGGACCTGGCCTTCCTGAGCTTGGAGGAGATCCAACTCCTGCGGGAAGTGTACGAAGGATCCCTTGGCTAACCGCAGCAGTGTCGGAAACCACACCTGCCGAGGCCACCAGGGGGCTACCAGGAGACAATGGGGCTTGTCCTGTTGTATTTTCACAAGCACCCTGTGGAGCAGCGGAATCGGAGGAAATAGGTATAGAAAGTCGTGAGCCCACGACATCAACAGACCGTCCCCCATTGACAGAGGGTCCAACCCCGCTCTGGAGCAAAACCTGGGACACTTCTTGTTCAATCGAGTTGCAAAAACATCGATGTGGGGATGTCCCAGATGTTGAAAAAGAGGAAGGAGATACTTTGAGTTCAACTCCCATTCGTGGTCCGATGCTCCCCCTCTGCTCAGGAAATCCGCTTGTTGGTTCAAAGTTCCTGGCAGATGGGCAGCTTGGAGAGTGATGTTCCAATGAAGGCACTCTTCCCATATGTCCATAGCTAGCCTGCAAAGGGACCTGGACACGGTCCCGCCCTGGCGATTGATATAAGCCATCGCAGTTGTGTTGTCCGTAAAAATCAACACAGCTTTTCCTACAACCTGTCTGAGTAAGGATCTGAGGGCAAATTTTACGGCCAGCAGTTCCAGATAGTTGATATGATGACTCTTCCAAAGGGGTTGCCATGGAGCACCCACACAAGTGTCGTCTGTATGAGCACCCCAACCCCACAGGGAGGCATCTGTGGTGATGGACATTACGGGAACGATCGGTTGGAACGGTGCACCCGCCAACAGATTGGTGTCCACGAGCCACCACTGCAGGGAGACGAGGACCTGCGGAGGCACTACCAGTTGAAGGCTCGGAGGATGGATGGAAGGGCGAAATTTCTTTAGAAACCACAGCTGCAACGGGCGCATGCGAAGGCGTGCATATTCGATCACGGAAGTGGTGGCTGCCATGAGACCCAAGATCCGCTGAATGTGGACCGCTGATGTCACGTTGGACTGGAACAAACGTTGAATTTCCAGACGAATGGTATCTGCCCGTTGGCGAGGAAGGTACGCCCGAGTGGCTAGGGAGTCTATGACAGCTCCTATGAACTGCACGCGAGTTGCAGGTTGCAGCATGGATTTCTGTAAATTCACCAGAATTCCAAGGGAGGATAGGACCGACAATGTGATGGTGATGTGCTGAAGGAGACATTCTCTTGAATCTGCCACCATCAACCAGTCGTCTATATACGGAAAGATCTGAATGCCCTGAAGGCGAAGATGAGCGACGACAACCACCATTACCTTCGTAAAAACCCTGGGGGCGGTAGAGAGCCCGAATGGAAGGGCTTTGAATTGGTAATGGTCCTCCCCGACTGCGAATCTGAGGAACTTTCTGTGACGAGGATGGATGGAGACGTGAAAATAAGCGTCTTTGAGATCTAAAGTGACCATCCAAGTCCCTGGAGACAGGAGTGGTAAAATGCTTTGCAACGTGGTCATGCGAAACTTTCTGTAAATGATGAACCGATTGAGAAAACGAAGGTCCATGATTGGACGAAGTCCTCCGTCCTTCTTGGGGACCGTGAAATATTTGGAATAAATCCCGCGGCAACAATCCGCCATCGGGACTTTCTCTATAGCGTTTTTTTGTGTCAGCGATTGTACCTCCTGTAGCAGGGCAGGAGACGCCGGGGTTCTGATAAAACGGGAGATTTTGGGAGTCAGAGAAAACTCTATGAGATAGCCATCTCTTATTATAGAGTGCACCCATTTGTCCGTAGAAATGGCGAGCCATGCGTGCAGGAAGGGTGCAAGGCGAGTCTGAGCAGTAAGGTTGAAGTCAAAGTCCCTGTTTGGGATTCTTAGGGAATTTCGACTTATAGGCACCGGACGATTGTCCCTTATTTTTCGGGGGAAAAGACCGTGACTGAGAGGGAGGTCTTTGCCATTGATCCGTAGGTGATTTGTTGTACGGTTGCCTGGTCGACCAAGGTTGCCTAGGCCACTGCTTGGATTTCGAGTATTTGGTCGTGGGGGAGATCCCCAAACTCTTGGACGTCTTGATACTCTTATCCATTTCCTGCAGAACCGTGTCAGTGGTGGAGCTAAACAATCCAGAACCTTCAAAGGGAAGGTCTTCCACCGAGGATCTGGTGTCATATGGCAATGATGAAGAGCGGAGCCAGGCATGTCTGCGTAACGCTACAGAGGTTGCTAGAGTCTTACTAGCGGATTCCAGGGAATGCTTGGCAGCACTAATTTGGTGTCTAGCCAAGACCATCCCTTCATTCTGAATCCTTTTAATCTGAGGTTGGCACTCTTTGGGCACGTGCGGGAGGAAATCATTCAAACGCTTCCATAAATTGAATTGATAACGGCCCATGCAGGCGGCATAGTTCGCCGTTTTAATGCCCATTGCACCGACAGTGTAGAATTTTCTACCAACCGAATCCAACTTTTTTCCTTCTTTGTCTGATGGAGTAGAGTGGCTCGCTTTTCCTTTCGTGGACGAGGAAACGACCAAAGAATTGGGCTTAGGATGTGTGTATAAAAACTCAGCCCCTGATTCCTGGACCTTGTACATGTGATCCAGACGCTTATTAGAGACATTAATGGAGGCTGGACGAGTCCAAAAGTCCTTGGTAGTTTGCAAGAGAACTTTTGTCATTGGTAGAGCCACGGAGGGCGAAGTGTTAGAGTGCATAATGTCAAAAACGTTATCATCCACAAAACTGGCAACGAGAGTAGGAGTCATAGATAGATCTAATGCCATGCGTTGAATAAAATCTCCATAAGACTTAACATCCTCTGATGGAGAAATAGGTAAATCCGCTTCCACATCTTGCGAGGTGGGCTGTGCATCTACATCCTCGATATGTTCAGAAAAGCCATCTGAATCGGAGGATACATTGGATGGTTCTGGAGATGATTCGAGTAATTCAGGTTGAGACGGTGCCGGTGTGTTAATCGGGGGCACAACCGGGTCTGGTGGATGCGTCGGTATCGACTGCTTCGATACCGATGGTCGATCTTGAAAGCGCGAAATGCGGGATGACACCGACTGACGATCCCATTCAGGTGGGGGTGGTATCGGGAGTGCCCAAGGGTATGGGTATCGATTCCCGTACAAATAATGCCATTGCCTCTCATCCCAAGTCAGGGGAGGAGAAGTTGGTCGGTGCCGATCCTCGACTCCACGTTCTGGGGAGGCATGAGAGGATTGACGGCTCGACATATCAGATTGCGACTGATTTGTCTGTTGAGTAAGGTCGATGTCGAGATCCGAACCGATCGGGTGAGGTTCTTGCGTGGGATCTCGACCCTGACTAGCCGAAACCTTATGGACTTTGGGTTTGTCCGTTTTAGGTTTCTTCGACTGCTGTGAGTCTTTGCCCTGCTTCCGGATCTTGGAAGGTACGGGGTGGTCCTTTATCGGCGTCGATCGTTTCGGTGCCGAAGCATCGATTGCGACCGTCGACGTCGATGATCCCGGAACGGGAGGACAAGTGTCCGCAGCCAAGGTGGACATCGAGGCGTGCCCGGACGTGTCCAACGGTGAAGAGGACTGTGGAGATAGTGCCTTCTCCATCAGGGCCAAGTGTAGACGAGCTGCCCTGTTTTTTCTCGTCTGGTTCGAAAACTTTCGGCAATGTCTGCACTTAGAGACACAGTGCGACTCCCCTAAACAAACGAGGCAAAGCGAGTGCCCGTCGGTGGGGGATATTTTAAGGCCGCAAGTCCTACACCGTTTGAAACAACCCCACCGCGGGGCCATAGGCCAGCGGGAGGGGAACGTAAATAAAGAACAAACACCGAAAGAAAAATGCTAACTACAAAAATAAAGAAAAAGAAACTAACTAAACGTAAGTTTAGCAAAAAAAGTTTGGTACTTAGCAGACCGAGGCAGAAGGCGTCCTACCAGCGCGGCGGTCAGAAGAGAACTGGCGGGATCTGCGTGCCCCTCCTTGGTCATGCGCAGTGGAGCCGGCGCGTGACCTGGGAGAGGCGCGAAAATCCCTTTTGCTAGCTATCGGTACCGAGAAGGTCAGCGCAGGCGCAGAGTATCCCAAGGGTGTGAATGCACAGATGACCACGAAGAAGATCATGCTAATACACTCTAGCACTGTTACCTTTAATATGCCAGGCACTCTTGGAAGAAATGTGACCATGGACATTGGCTTTGTAGTCTTTTAATGATCAGTGAAGTATAACCGTGGGATTATTCAGATTTTTGACCACGAAGAAGATCATGCTAATACACTCTAGCACTGTTACCTTTAATATGCCAGGCACTCTTGGAAGAAATGTGACCATGGACATTGGCTTTGTAGTCTTTTAATGATCAGTGAAGTATAACCGTGGGATTATTCAGATTTTTATCTCTGATTTCCCCCTCCCTAAACAAGAAAGTAGTATATATTTTATGAAACACAAAAGATAGGATGGGTGTGTGTGTTGCTTTCAGCAACAGAGATTCTTTTCACCATATTGTCATGCAGGCTCCCTACCTGTGACTCCAGCATCCTCCTTCTCCACCCTTACTTAGCACACTCATGCCTTTGCTTAACTGCAGAAAAGATTTCCTTGGAACAGCCTGATCCCCTTCCCCCTCCCGGCAAAACAGGCAATTTTTGACTAATAGCATCAAAATTCAAAGGCAATTATCGGCAGGAAAAGTCACATGGGATGGCAGACTTGCCATCTGATAACACTGTATGCTCATTTGTCCTAGAATATGATTTAAAATACTGTTGAATTTAGGGATGCCATCAGGCCTGGAGAAAAATGTCTTGCCCCTCTAACAGAGGCCTAAGGGTGCCAGGGGATGTTATTTGCCAGGTGATGTTTACCACCATGCCATGAAAAGCTCCATTTCCACACATTAAGCCTCTGAAAGCGACAGACCATTTCTCTCTGGGGCAACCCTGCTGCTGATACTCAGGGAATGATGTGTTCTGTGATCTCCTGACACGTAGGACTTCCATGAGCATATTTCTTTGTGCATGGGGTGATGACAGAGTTCAGTGATAGTGCAAAACAGCACATGCAGGAAGAAGGAAGGAGTGAGAGATTGGACCCACCCCGCAAAGGCAATTTTTCCTTCATTCTCAAAGCACTTCACAAACACTCTTATAACCCAGTAAATAAGACTGCCAGCTCTGGATTGGGAAATTCCTGGAGATTTTGGGAGTGGAGTCTAGGGAGGCTGTGGTTTGGGGAGGGGAGGGTCTCAGCATCATATAATACCATACAGTCCAGCTTCCATTGCAGCCATTTTCTCCAGGGGATCTGATCTCTATCATCTGTAGATCAGGTGCAATCCCAGGAGGTCTCCCGCTACCACATGGAGGTTGGCAACCTAAAGAGGCATCTCTACCCTATTGAAAGGTCGTGTCCTCTTCAAGGGCAGGAGAATAAAGACAGGGATGAACACAAACTGCAAACACTGTTTTCTTTCTTTCTTTCTTTCTTTCTTTCTTTCTTTCTTTCTTTCTTTCTTTCTTTCTTTCTTTCTTTCTTTCTTTCTTTCTTTTTTCTTTCCTTTCTTCTTTCTTTCCAAACTGATCTTCAGCATAAATTCAAACCAGCATTCATGGAGAAAGAGAGCCTGCCGAACAGGACATATGACTCACTCAGCCTTTTCCCAAC
>NW_015160871.1:383716-387846 GCF_001447785.1 Gekko japonicus
GAACACTGCCTGGCTCTTCAGGCTGAGGGGAAACAGCTCCCTGAGAGCCTCTCTCTTCCCCTGCTCTTTCCAACTGTGTGTGGGAAGGCTGCTTCCCTGCAGTCCAAAGAGAGATACAACAAAACCTCATTCACCTCATGGCTCACATAGATTTACCTCTCCAATGCCCAAGTGTGAAAGTGTGCTCTAGGCCTCACCTCAGCCTGAAATTCTGGACAGCTCTCCCACCCTGTGTTGCATACCTGAGCAGCCTGATCTTCAGCCCCTACCTGGAGGAAAAATACCAAGGCAATTTTCAAAACTGGTCCAGAATGCCATGACTCAGCTGTTCGCGGGAGCTAGACACAGCATGCATACTGCTCCCATTCTGCAGATGCTCCACTGGCCGCCCATTTGCTACCAGGCTCACTCTAAGGTATTGGCTCTCACATACAAAGCTGAGCAGGTATGTGCTGATTTAAAATGGTGGCATTCCACAGCAAATACCAAAATCAACAGTTGGCTAAATCTCTCTCACAAAACGCATCGTTTCCCTAACCGCAAGTGCTCCTTGGTTTCAATTCATTTGTATTTATTATTTAAATAGGTGTTTTGGGTAGTGGGGCCAACCTCCACATAGTGCATGGAGATCTCCTGCTATTACAATCAATTTCCAGACAACCAAGACCAGCTCCCCCGGAGAAAATGGCTGCTTTGGAAGGGGAACTCTGTGGCATTATACCCTGCTGAGGTTCCTCCCCTCCCCTCACCCCGCCCTCCTCAGTCTCTACCCTTAAAATCTCCAGTTATTTTTCAACTCAGAACTGGCAACCCCAGTTCTTGGGGGACAGAGGTATAAGCTTGCATCAAACTTCTTTCTTCCATTTTTGTGGTTTGAGAAGTAATGTCTGGTAAGGTCGCTCACAAATTGCAGAAAAAACACTCTGAATATAAGATGGGGTGGCTCAACTTTCTTCCCCCTTGCAGATAACAAGCCTAGTTGTGGTTTCTAAACAATGAAAGCTCTGACTGTATAGCTCGCTAGGTAATGTCTGCCTTTCTCGTAACCTGTTTAGAGTGGACAGCTTGTCACTGAAGTTTTAAAATGAAAAGTGTATGATTGCCACCCAAATGTCACACTGACTGATCCTCCCAGGCCTCCCGCTCTCTACCCAGAAGACATTTGCCCTAACACCAGACAAATGGACACTGGTTGTGATGACATACTGGAGAAAGATACTCTGTCAGAAGTTATCACTTTTACAGAACTGAATCGGGGCACTGAAAATAGGATGTGAAGCAAAGAGTTGGTTGCCCTGGCTCCAATTAAACCCTTTTCTTTGTGGCTATAATAACTAGGGTGTCCATCCATTCCCCCCCCACACACACACACACACCGGTTCTAGCTAAAGAAGTATTTTGGTTTTGAGAGGATGAATTGTTATTTCCGGGGGGGGGGGCTGCATGCAAACAAAAGCAAGCATTCTTTTATATTTTAGAAGGTTGTATATATTTCTTGTGTTAGGTTTTTGCAATTAGTATGTATCTTTTCTTTCCCTCCCCTCACTGCATGAACTTAAGCCTGTGGTATGGCTTAATTTCCCACTGAGAGGTAGAAGAGTTCAACTTCCTCTAAAAATGATAACGCTCATATCCTTTTGAATGAAAGCCTTTTACCCATGGTTATGCAAAACACAGCTAATGTTTCTCAGAGAAGAGATCATGGCATTCTGCACATATTTAAAGACAAAGAGAGCTCTGACTCTGGAAAACTTATCCCCTGAAAATGTTGTTGATCTCTAAGGTGCTACTGGACTCAAATCTAGCTCTTTCCTTTATAAGCACCGCAACCCTAGAGTCGGATTCGACTGGCTTTCGAGCAAGGGAACCTTTACCTTTACCTATATGGACTGCAGAGGGTTTATAAATGATCCTTGGCCACTTATCGAGAGGGGTTCTTCTCCTCTGAGGAAAGGAGGACATCCTGGGTGATTCCCACCATCCTATCAGGAAGGCAGGAACAAAAAACTTTTCCTCTTGCTGTAGTGTGGAAGTCGCCCATTTTGCCAGTTCAGAGAATTCCAAAAGCAGTGTCACATAAAAAACCCATATGTAAAAAACTGTAAACAGCCAAGATGAACTGTAAAAAGGCACAACAGGTGCAAAAAACATAGGCTTTAGGCTGGCCAAAACAGGAGAAGGAAAGGCAGAATAGGATAGATCGGAATATAACCCTTGGGACAATTATTAGCGAGGGCAAGATGTCCTCCTTTCCTCAGAGGAGAAGGATCCCTCACGGTAAGTGGCCAAGGGTCAGGCCAAGGGTCATTCTCCCTCTGAGGCGGAGGACATCTTGGGACCTCCAAGAGCAGTGTCCCTTATTTGGGTGGGTCGTCTCTGGTTGGGATCATATGCTGAAGCACTCGTCTGCCAAAGGCGGTGTCTGCAGATTTGTAGAAGTTCAGCCTGTAGTGTCTGATGAAGGTGGACAGCAAAGAACATGTGGCAGCCTTGCAGACCTCTTATACTATGGTGCGGTTGAGAAATGCTGCACTGGTTGAAGCACTCCTGGCGGAGTGGGCTGTAATACCCTTGAGGACCTCCAATTTGAGGGACTTGTATGCCTCCATGATACAGGATTTCAGTGTAATGCTGACCGCATTCTTTGACTTCTTGTTGCCAAGGTTCGGAGGAGATATATTGATGAACAAGGAGTCTGATTTCCTAATGCCTTCTGTCTGAACTGTCTGTAGAAGGCTGAGTTGACCTTTGGCAAGAAGGTAGGATCAGTGCATAGGATCACTTTGTCTTTATGAAAAACCCAGAGACCCAGCTTAATAGAAAATTTGTCCAGTTCAGAAACACGTCTCACCGAGGTGACTGCGATGAGGAACAAGGTCTTCATTCTCAGCCATCGCAGTGACTGTCTGAATTGGTTTGAATACAGCTCTGGTCAGTGTGGTAAGCACTGCATGGAGTCTCCACACAGGGAACCTGTGGGTCTGCAGAGGATTTTTAAGGAAGGAAACACCATCCTGCAGGAGTTTAGGACTGCATCCAAGGAAGGATTCTGTGGGGGGACCCCTTCTACACCATCGGTGAAAGGCTTTCCAAGACGTGTTATATATTTGGATTGTTGACTGTTTTCTGGAAGCCAACAAGGTGTTGATTACCCTGTGAGCGTAATCTAATTTCAAGAACACTTGCTGTTCAATTTCCAGACTGTCAGATGCAGCCATTCTGGATAAGGGTGCCACAGTGGCCCCTGAGTCAGAATGTCCGATGATACCGGTAGGTGAAGCAGGGTTCCCACTGCCAGTTCCTTGATCACTGAGAACCATGCACGCTGTGGCCATAAAGGAGCCAACATCAAGACTGTCATCCTTTGTTCCCGAATCTTCTTGGTCATCTTGGATATGACTGCTTATTTAATATATATGCAGAGTACATCATGCGAAATGCTGGCCTGGATGAATCACAACCAGGGCTCTTTTTGTAGCAGGTACTCATTTGCATATTAAGCGACACACCCCTAATGTAGCCAATCCTCCAAGAGCTTACAGTAGCTCCTGTAAGAAGAGCTCTGTAAGCTCTTGGAGGATTGGCTACATTAGGGGGTGTGGCCTAATATGCAAAGGAGTTCCTGCTACAAAAAGAGCCCTGCGTAGCCCAAATGAGAAGGGAGCACTCACTGGAGAAGACCCTGATGCTGGGAAAGATTGAAGGTCAAAGAAGACGGGGACAGCAAAGAATGAGATGGTTGGACAGTGTCATCGACGCAATGAACATGAAATTGAGCCAACTTCAGAGGACAGCGGAAGACAGGAGGGCCTGGCGGGAGCTGGTCCATGGGGTCGCGAAGAGTCGGACTCGACTGTGCGACTGAACAACAACAACAAATAGTCATTATGCCCCCCCCATCTAAAAGCAAATGAAGAATAGTTATGTGTATTCTCTCTGTGTGTGTTCAGCAGCAGTCCTTATCTTCCCCCTGTGAATAACTCTTGACCCAACTCTGCCAATTCCGGGCGGAAGTGAAAAATTCCTACCCGGCCCCAGTAGGCGACCAGCAACAGGCTGCACTAAGACAGGGCGGGAGGGTGGGCGAGCATGAGTAACCAACTGACAGGGCAGGAGCGGAGCCCGGCAGG
>NW_015160871.1:388301-395352 GCF_001447785.1 Gekko japonicus
ACCACCCCCACCCCCGTGGATTCCTTACTTATTGTTTTGTCAGTAACACTGTAACTATGTAACAGTGTTCTGTGCACCTCGGCGTCTAGTCATGCCGGCCACATGACACGGAAATGTCTTTGGACAGCACTGGCTCTTTGGCTTGGAAATGGAGATGAGCACTGCATCCCTAGAGTCGGATTCGACTGGCTTTCGAGCAAGGGAAACCTTTACTTTTATGTAACAAGAAGAGAACTTCTTGTTTACTCTCAGGAGGGAATAATGCCAGCCGCCTCTCCTCCCTGGAAAGGGAAACAAGAAGCTATTCAGTTGATATTAACACTTTCAATAAAGGAATGCATTTTAATTAAGAAAGAGATGACTTAAAGCTGACAGCCACACACACCCCAACATAAAACAACCCTCACATGGGTAACAGAATGAGTAAGGATGGGGAGCAGGGAGAGCTCAGAAAGATAAAGCTTTACAGGACTCCAAAAGAACCAACATTTTACAGGTTTCTTCATCTCTTGTTTATTTCTGATTCTTACAATATGCTCTTGATTGCACTGTCTGAGTTTCACATAGAGCTGATTCACATGGCACACTGCAGTACAAGTAGGTTTGTGGGATAGAATACTTCAATGAAAAATATGGGAATTTGTAAGGCCTATAGAATATCCACATAAGTAAGGGACTTCATTACTGAGCTACATAGTGGGTAGACACAGGAGTGTCACCCAAGTTAATACTGAGGCTCCCAATGTACTTAACAGAGTCTGATCAGTGGGAGACTTGCTTTTCCTACGTGAGGAAGTGTAATCATATATTTCATTCTCAATGTGGCCCCATCCATGAATACTTAATCCCAAGGTTGCCAACTTCCAGTAGAGGCTGGAGTTCTCCTGGAATTACCACTGATCCTCAGGTGACAGTCAGCAGTTCTCAGTGGACCCAGCAACAACATCAGACATACCATCTCAGGTTCACACTCCTGCTCATCCTCGATTGTGAGTTATGCCATCACATGTCAGCAATGCCCTTCTGCCCTCTACACGCTCCACCCTACGACAAAGAGGAAGTGGACACAAGACTGACATTAAAAATACCTTTTGGGTATTATTCGGGTATTCATCCAGCCAAATACCAAATCAGAGCATCTATTCAGTATCCAAATAGAGATTCCCGAATCCGATCAGCTTTATACAGCTATGATTCAGCTTCGTTATTGTCAGCAAGCTGCCATTCTGTTTTCTGTGACCTCTGTGTACATATCCTTTCCCTGTTACACCCGGCTTGGCTTCTATCATCCTGTTCCTGCTTTGGAATGCAAAAGATAACTGCTGGAGGTTGTGTGGGGGAGAAGATGCTGTAATGCTTGCCTATTGATTTTCCCAGGACTACTGCACCTGTGTTTTGTCTGATGTTCTGCCTGGTTCTCATGTACTGGGCGCGCAACCGTTTCCTTAGCCCGCCAGCGGGAAAGATATTCATTGGATCTGTATCTGTTTGAAGTTCCTTTATTATGCTTGACCTAACTGTGTATCCCCAGTTCTAACAAAGAACGTGTTTGAGTATGTCTTCAACGCTTTGAAATAAATTTTGCTTTTCTTTAAAACGTGGATTTATTCTCGATGCTTGGGGATCCAACAATAGCCTGGTCAAACGAGGTGTACCTAACTGAACATACCTCCTCGGGTATCGCATCATTCACCAACTCCCCACGGGGATAGGACAGGTGGTGAATGAGGCGATACTCACCAGGCGCCTTTTTCAGCACAACACCCAATGGGGAAACCCTCAAATTGGCAACTGGTGGAGAAGGGAACGGGCCCAGTACCCTGCCCTCACAACACTCCTTATCAATTTTTTCCCTAACTACGTGGAGCAGGGACAACCTTGCCTTGTTGAAGAAGTTATCCAGGAAGCTCTACTCAAAATGACTGGCCACAGAAGTCTTTACTTTACTGGACACAAACTTCCTTCAGTAAATAGGGAACAAAATTCTATGTTTCAACACACACACCCCTGTTATTTGAAGAAGATACTGAATGTATTTTGTGAATGGTACCACCAGCTTGCATTAACACAGGTTAACATTTTAAAACCCTGAACACTCAGAGCACTGTAGAGAATCCTGGCAAAGACAACAGAAGAGAACCCTTTGTTCTGGCCAGCCCTCATCCCATTCCTTTGGAATAAAATATCCCAAATGCTGCAAACAAGAAGTTTCTCTCTGGAGCATGCAATTAATTTCATTGTTTAAAAAGGCATCACTACAGGATATCCCTGAACTGCACAGGGGAACCGGGGGGGGGGGAGCAGGAGATCTCTTGGAATTACAACTACATTGCTCTTCTTCTACTGAAACACACAGTTTTCACAAAAAGCTGGCAAGGAGGAAAGCAATTTTGACTGCTCACTTCTCACAAAAGGAAACCATCAGGATCCTGCTGCAATATTTGTGCTCATTAATTACATGCTGAAGGGGAGCATGACCTGATGGCATCCAATGTCTTACGTTTGCTCTCCTCTTCACACCATTTTTTATTTTTGAAATTATTTCTCATGGGGAAAAGTGCAGGCAACAGGGAAATGCCAGAGGAGTAGCAGTATTAATGAGTATAAATTGCATCTTTTCAAAAGACAGATCTGTTCCAGTGAAAAACAAAAGAGTTTTAGGATATTATCGGTGGACGCAAGGGGCTCTTTCTCGGCTCCCAGTCCCTTCAACCGTGCATCAGTGTGCAGCAGTGTTTTGATTGGTGAGCACACCTATAAAGTTTGTATGGCTGTTCGGTGATAAGAAGTGGCAGAGGGAGGATATAGAGATTAACGCTAGTAACAGCAGCAACAATAAAAATCCCAGCTGAATGGTTGGAGAAGAGCCAATGGCTAGTCTGGGAGCAACCCAATACTGTAGCAGTGCTGAAGGTGAGCAGGTATAGGACAGCCTCAGAGCCCAGACAGGAAACCGCTGGAAGCCCCAAGACAGCAGGGCCAAACTTTTCAAAGTAAAAGCGGGTTAGAAAGGTAATAAATAATAGTCTACAAAGTAAAGGTAAAGGTTCCCTTGCTCGAAAGCCAGTCGAATCCGACTCTAGGGTTGTGGTGCTCATCTCCGTTTCAAAGCCGAAGAGCCAGCGCTATCCGAAGACATTTCTGTGGTCATGTGGCCGGCATGACTAAACACCAAGGCGCACAGAACGCTGTTACCTTCCCACTGAAGTGGTACCTATTTCTCTACTTGCAATTTCTTGCTTTCGAACTGCTAGGTTGGCAGGAGCTGGAACTAGAGACAGGAGCTCATTCGGGTCTCGAATTGCTGAACTACCGACCTTCCACAGCCTGCAGTTCAGTGTCTTAACCACCTGAGCCACCGCAACATAGTACCCATTTAAAATGTACATTTGAGTTATATTACATATAACAGCACAATAATGCCCATTTTAAGTCTGTTAAATACAGGAAAGCACAGACGAGCAAGGTCAATCAAATTAACAGAGGGATCTTTAAAACTGTTGGGCATATAATGAAAATCTCTAGGAGAAGGTGAGAAGGATGACACGCTGTATCGATACGTGAAGGAGCAAGAAAAACGTGGCTGTTGCTTTCCTTTCAACTGGAACACACAATTCTTTTTGGGGGTACATGCAAATTAGGCCTCTATGGTGTTGTCCCCCCCCCCCCGGAGCTATGGTTTACAACTCTGGCTTGGGGAACTAATGAAGGTTTCATGGCTGTACCTAGGCAGGGTTGCCAAGTCCCTCAGCCGAGTGGGTGGGAGATGGTGGGGAGCGCACTTACCTGGAGGGAAGGAAGAAGCAGCAGGAAATAAATGATATAGGAACACCGGTGACGATGCTCTGGTTTGTGGGCAAAACTCTATGGTAGAATTAGCTTCAAACCATAGAGTTTTGCCTGAAAACCAGAGTGTCCCCCTCCCAACGCCACCAACGTGGGGGGGCCAACGTGGGGGTGCCAACAGTGGAAGGGCTTCTAATGTCCTGGCCCCACTGGTGGACCTCCTGATGGCACCTGGTATTTTTGGCCACTGTGTGACAGAGTGTTGAACTAGATGGGCCTTTGGCCTGATCCAACATTGGCATCTCTTATGTTATGTTCTTATGTTCTTAACGTACCTAATGTCACTTCCAGGTGGCGTAGGCATGTCATGTTTATTTTCAGGTTTTTGTCTGTTTGGGGGGGGGGAGATTTCCCCTGGTTTCTGATAGCCCTGAACCGGGGGGGGGCTCCAAACTGGTGGATCCCCCACCTCCAAACTGTGCACTGGCAACCCTAGGCAGAGGTCAGTGGGGATATGACACCTCTGAGTCCACCCTCTGAAGCAGCCCTTTCCTCCAGGGGAACTGATTTCTGTAATCTGGAGATCAGTTGCAATTCTGGAAGAACTCCAGGCCCTACCTGGAGCTTGGCAACCCTACTTGTAGCCCTGATTTTCCTGCAGCTGTGGCAATGTTTTTAAGATATGTACTGGCCAGCAAACCAAACATTGGTTCAGTATCTGCCTTGCTCCCCTCCATCCAGCTCTTTCTTTACATTTTAGAAAGCACCATACGTACCTTTAAATGGGGGGGGCAGGCTGTGGCTCAGTGGTTAAGCATCTGCTTTGTATGCAGATGGTCCCAGGTTCAATCTCTTGAATCTCTAGTTGAAAGGATTAGGTAGATGTGATTATGTAGATTAGGTGATGTGAAAGACCTCTGCTGGGGAGCCACTGCCAGTCTGAGTAGCCAGCACTGACTTCGATGGACCGAGCGTCTGGTTCAGTATCAGGCAGCTTCATGGGTTCAGATGTACATTCATCTCCTTCATTAGTGAGGCTAGAAATCTCCACGTGATCAGTACTGTTCAGAGATGGCTCCTGCTGTGTATACATAGAACTGTCTTCTTCTGAGCCCCAAATCAGAGCAGAAGCTTACACTTGGAAGCGAGATGCAGAGTGTATGCTTTCACAACTGGGCGCACCACTCAAATTAGGCTTTTCTTTCTTTTCGTTTTTTTCCCTTCTAGGCATTTTCACAGATTGTCTTGTAACAGCCTTTTCAAAATAGAATAACTCGATATAGGGAAGTCTAACTTTAGTTGGGGTGCTGATTGCAAAGGCCCTGAATCTCTTGGCCACAAAACACAGCATCTCTGCTCATAAATCTGTGCTTTAACTCTGTTGCAATCCAAAAACAGTCCAGTGGCTGTCTGGCTTATTCCTCTGGTCTTTATATCGGTATAAACAAGCAGGCTGGATTGGCTGCAAATAACGCAAAGGAACCTGGTTTCTCCCTGGAGCTTTAGCAAACCATGGTAGGACCCAGTGACTTAATGATGCCCTGGAGCAGCCCTGAAGAGACAGCGCCAAATGACCAGCATCACCTGGTGGCTGGTGGTACAGAAGATGCCAGAGAGGCTGGTGGAAGCCTTCAGTTGCCCCCTGGCCTGACAACCTGCTGATCAGCCCATTTGGCTGAAAGGAAGCTGATGCCCGTGGCAGCATCCAGCAAGAAGGCCAGGGGAGCTGGCCATGCTGAGGCCCATCTGGGGAAGGCAGGGCTGCAGGGATGCTGGAGGACCTTACTGGTACCCGAGACAGCAGCCTGGGAAGAACAGCACTGCACCCCAGAGCAGCACCAGACTATGAAGGCCAGGTGGGTAGAAACAACTCTGGGGTGAAGCAGAAAAGGGGAAGAGGGCCAGAGCAAAAAGGAAAAACAGGAAGAGGCAGGAGCGTGATGGAATTTTGCAAATGTCACTCCCTTCAGTCATGAAAGAGTTGACCTGTTTGTTTATGCATGGTAATTCTTAGCTAGATAGCTTAGAACCAGTTAGGTGTTCGGCACCTGTTTTCCACCAGAGAAAAGGAGGTGTTATACCTAATGACATGAGAGCTACTATTGGCAGTTCAATATATTGAGGATGCTACATGTTGTTTATTACATACACAAAAGATGGGGGGCTTTGGGGTAAACTTTTTATCCCTTTGTTCTCACACACACACGTTTTAGCAAACAAACAAGCAAAATGGGAAACTAGGAAGCTAGTCAGGACTTTGTTATTTTTAACTCCATGTAACCCTTCCCTATTTTCTAGTAAACTTTTCTTAAAGCCAATTACACACGTGGGCTGTGTTGCTTATTACTCTGCTAAGTATAAAACAGAGTGAAAGTAGAAGCAGCGGAGAAAGGAGGCAGTGTAGCCAGAGGCACTGTCTTTACTCTTGGGTAGCTCCATAGCAAGGGCACCCCACTTCTAACCTGACCCAGAGACCTACAAAACCCAGGCCAAGGAAGGCACTCCTGGTTCTGAAACACAGAGCTAGCCACAGCTCTGAAAAAGAGGTCTCCATTTTCAGATGACAGGCAACCTCAGAGCCAGCCTCCAGTCTTCCCCTTCCAACCAGCAGAGATTATGCTTATGGAATGACAATGAGTTCTACCAGGTAAAGTATCTACATTTCTAAAGTCTATTCAAAAGCCGCTTGGCAAATAACTCTGTCTCCAGTAATTCTTTGTACTGAATACTTGTCTTTCCTGCTCTGTCCCTCAGGATACTGGGATAAATCAATCAATCATTCAAATGTTTAGCCTATCTTTTATCTATACTTGAGAGCCTTTTCAAAATACCCTGACCAGGACCATTAGTGGTCAGATAATCCATTTAACTAGCCACCCAACACCTGGCTTCTATTGTTAAATCCAGACCCTGCCTCTCTGGAAGCGCATTGGTCACATCTAGGCCTTGCCCATTCTGATGCCACACACTCCTGGGACTCATCATTGGTCCAGGTAAGCTATTGTTCTCACCTGAGACCAGCCCACAGGGCCTCCCATTGGTCTGCATTGTCTTCCAATGTGTATATCCCACCGAACATATGGCCTCAGACCATGTGTTTTCTGCCATGATGCCAACTGGCAGTCCACCACTGGAACCCTCTTGGTTTTCGGTCACAACCCTTTCTTCATGGACCTCTGCACATCTGGACAGGTAGTATCACCCCTCCATTAGCTATCAATCACCTCTGCTTCCTTAAGTCTGTATAGTGTGTGTGAATGTTTAA
>NW_015160871.1:395837-395970 GCF_001447785.1 Gekko japonicus
GCGCTAGCACTTAGGGGTGGAGTCACAGCTCACGCTTTGAGTGGTACTCAAGGGATCTGTTAAGGAAACAGACCCACACCCTCATTTTCTTTTTCTTGCTATCGCTGGTTCGAGGTGATCCAGTTAGGGAGGA